>NC_045434.1:102244561-102549366 GCF_002776525.5 Piliocolobus tephrosceles | reverse complement strand
ATATATATATATATATATATATATATATATATATATATATATATATATATATATGAATCTAGAGGCAGCACAAACTTGCTCACACATAGATATATATACACACACATATATATGTATTCTGGCCTATATGACTATAATTGAAATATACAGTCTTCCACTGACCCAGGTGGAAAGTTCCTCTGTGGCTAAACGTATAAGGACACTGATGTGCAACTATTGTAATGCACATCAAAACATGGAGACAATTACCCTCTTAGTTGCTTACTGCCAATTATTCAGTTCCTTGCCTTCAGGAATAAAGTGAATTTTAAGAGAGGATGATGCATTCACTTTCCTTTTCCCATTCTAGAATGGCTGGTTTGCTCAGAGGAGGAAATACTGCCTCTGTCCCACCAGGCCTTCCTCAACCCCATGCTTTTTCTTTCCATCAGCAAGGTTGATGCCCAGACAAAAGAACAGAGCCATGAGATAGCAACCTGGTTGTACCCTAAGCTATGTCCCTGGTGTTCAGACCTCCATAAGTGGAGAAGAGCATCTCAGCTCAAGAAGAGATCTGTCTTGAATTTAACAAAGCAAAAGAAATATTTATTCCAAATGGTAGTTTAAACCACATTGTGTTTTTTCCCAATTTTTTTCTCTTAGGTTTCTGAGCCGGCTGGTAAACTAAGATACCGAGAAGTTCTGTGGTTCATACAAACTTTCAAGGCAGCTTTAATTTAAAACAGCATTCTTTGTTCAAAGTAGTTCAAACTACCATCTTTTCAGTTTTGCATTTTAGCTTGGTTACTGGTTTTTTCATTTGAAACTTCCTATAAACGTGAATTTGGGAATCCAGATACCATTTTTTTTTTTTCTTAAAACAAATGAGAAATATTTGCTGAGTCTAGCAGTCTGAATCCAACTCTGTTTCTGAGACCTCTACCTAATTTCCAAATCACTCTGTTCAACTGTGCTGTAAGTTCAAAACCAGTTGGAATGCCAGGGAATTTTAATTCACTTCAGACGAAATGGGACTTCCTGTTTTTAAGAAAATAAGGCTACAAATAAGTTCCAATGGTTCTTACAAGATAACAGATTTGAAAAGTTAATTATAAATTAAACAGAAACACATGTGTTCAACTTTCGATGCCCCCTAAATACCTTAAGATAAATAAGTGCTTAGAAATTAAAGAGTGGGAGTGGGGAAGAACTTGTTGCTGGATGCACTTAGAAGGAACAAGACAAAAATTCTTCACAGAAGACTGATGTACAATTGTTCTAAGCACAAACGGGAATCTCCTTTTCCAACTCCATTTTTCCTACCACCAAATATTTATTAAAAGGAAAAATGCCATTGCACTTGCTCTCCCCTCACAGATTCCAGACCCTGGAAGCCTTTACCTTTTAAAGTATGGGGTCTGTTCAACATCAAGAGACAACCAAGAATTCTGACTTTTCCACCAATAGATGCCAATTTTCAATGAAGATATGAATGAACTACAAGAAACTTATCCCTTCTCCAGAGCAGAGATGAACTGTATGAACTAAAGGGTATATCACATTTATGTGATGACATCACAGGACGGGCACCCAGTCATCATGATTCTGCCACGGGAGCACTTCTGGTGTATCCCAATTGAATGGGATGGACTGTATGCTAAAAGTTCCTATGCTATTTACAGCATCATTTGGACACAACAGTAAAGAATAAAGCATAGGAACGTGATGTTCTTGACATGAATAGTAGCAGCTATTTAGTTTATGCAATTCAGTTAAATTGAAACAGATATGTAGTCATTTTCCCTATCTGGTTCTATAAATTATTTCATTTACATATTTTCCACAGACCTGTAAAAACTATGGTTAAATGAGTATACTTTTTTTCTGATTAAATATTTTATATTAGGTCCAGGTATCAATTAGGAATAGTATTTGGTTACTAGTAAAATAGACACTCTAAAGTAACTTAAATAATATAGAGGTTACTGTCTCCCTTCTGTAAAATAAGTCCAGGAATGGGAAGTCCAAGCTGATAAGCTTAGTTTCATTTGAGAATCAGGCTCTACTTCTCTCTCTATGATCCAGGATGATTGGTTACCTATCACTCATTAGTTTTAGTAATTTCCTCAAGGGCAAGAATTATTTCTTATTTACTCTTCTCGCCACAGCATCTAGCACATATTGACTGTAGACAGTATTTGTTAAATGAATAATGGATAAATGAAAGAATGTATAAAAAATAAATGAAGGAGTCTAGTGAGAGTATAATTACTGCACAATATAGCATTACATTTATTGATTAGTACCTCATGAGTAGAGGTATGTATTATATACATCAGAGAAAAATCTCAGGAAGAAATGATATTTAAACTGTATCTTGAAAGATGGACAGGAGTTGAGCAGGAAATGAAGTTGTGTATTTATGCTAGGAACATAGCACTTGGAGTCAAATACTAGCCTATAGTCCTAACTCAACCATTTATGAAGTGTGTAATTTTTGACAAAGTGGAGAAAATTATCCTAGCCTATATTCTCATCTATAAAATGGAGATAATAATTAACTGCCCTGTAGATTCTTGCAAGTTTTCTCTGTTGTTTCAGCTTTTCTTTTAAATGTTTTCCATCTCATTTGATTCCATGTTTCTCATAAGCTGTTGTTTATAAGTGTGTATATTCTTGGGAATATGTTATTAAAAATTTTCATTTTCTTATCATGAAATAGATGAAACATTTATTTAATCCTAATGTAATACTTAGCACCTATTAAATACTTTATTTTTTCACTTTTTCATTCAATCCATTTATTTATTTCCGGGCAATATTCTAGTCCCTGAGGATTCCACAGTGAACAAGTCAGGTGTTGGAAACCTGTTTCTTACATTCTGGTTAATGAGACAGACAATAAAAAAGGAAATATAACCTGAGAGAAATGTTCTCAAGGTCATAAGAGACAGAGGACAGACATTTTGGTTTGGGGTATTATGGAAAACCTGTCTGAGGAGTTAATATTTGAGCTGAGATGTGAAGAAGCCATGACCCAGCCATATAAAGGGCTGGGGAATAAATATTCCCCAGGCAGAGGGAATAGCTGCTGAAGTGACTAAAAGCTTGAAGAATTTGAGAAACAGAAGGAGGACATACAGTTAAGATAATGCTAGTTATTATAATAAACTCTAAGATCTCTGTGACTTGACAGAGTAAAAATTTATTCTTTATTCACTGAAAGTGTAATTGATGACTGAGGGTTTTTTCTTTTTGTGTATATTTAAGGTATACAACATGATGTTTTGATATGTTTATCTTGATATGCACCTGCATAGTAAAGGGACTGCTACAGTCAAGGAAATTACTATGACTCTCACCTTATATAGTTACCTTTCATTGTGTGTGTGTGTGTGTGTGATAAGAGGAAGGTATAGACTGATGGTTATGCAGAATGAATAAGTATACAGATTTAATGTACAGCATGAGGACTGTAGTAAACAACATTGTAATATATACTGGTAATTTGCCAAGAGAGTAGATAGCTAAGGTTTTCTTCGATATCAGCATCCAGCTAGCAGATGAAGAAAAAACAGTGGATGGAGGGCTTTTATGGTTTAGGCCTAGAGGTAGTGCCCACCTCCTCTATTTTCATTTCACTGGCAGGTGTGGTCAGTGGCTACACCTAACAGTAAGGGGTAAAGAAAACATCATCTTGAGATTTCAGCCTAACTGAGCATTCGGAGAACCAGTTTGTTGAGGCATTAGCCTACCTCTGACATGAGAGGTCGGTGCGACTAGACTTTAATCAGTGAGGGAGTAAGAAAGGGGAGAGGAAGGGTAAATAAGGTAAAGGAGAAGGTGGAGGAGAAATAGAAAAAAAAAGAGGCAGGAGGGAGGGAAGGAGAGAGAGAGAGAAAGAGAGAGCAGAATAGAATAATTGTAGAAGTATGAAGTAGAAAAATCAGGCAAGGCCTTTTAGCCTGTTGTAAGTATGAAAACAATGTAGTCAGCTTTACCTTTTTAAAATACTTCTCTGGTATGGAGTGAACTTGACAGGGACAAGAGTGGAAGGTTAACTGACTACTAGAAAAGCTCTCCTCAAAGATAACTGCAGTTTGCTGAAGGATATTGATAGAGGAGGAGGAGAAGAGTGATTGGATTTGAGATCTATTTTGGAGGTAAAGCCAACAAACATATAGATAATCAGTAACAATTTTGGGAATAAATAAATTAATTAATGAATAAACAATAATGCTAAATATTTATCAAATACATCCTGCATCAGACTCTGTGGTAGGAGCTTTTACATGGATTAGACCATTTAATCCTTACAATAATCTTATAAAGTGGGTACTATTATTATCTCTACTTTTCAGATGAGGAAATTGAGGTTCAGAAGGTTAAAATCACTTGCTTGTGGTTATATAAATAATTTGAGGCCTGAAGTTTTTTCTAAGTCTGTATAGTATTTCACTGTGTATAGATACCATATTTTATGTATCTGTTCATTTGCTGATAGACACTTAGGCTGATTCCATATTACAGCTATTGTGGATAATGCTGAAATGAACATGGGAGTTGAAGATACCTCTTTGAATTACTGATTTCAATTCCTCTAGATATATACCCAGATGTAGAGTTGCTGGATTATATGGTAATTCTATTTTTAGTTTTTCACAGAACATCCGTACTGTTTTCCAAAATGACTGCATTAATTTACATCCCCAGCAGCAGGCAATCCTGTCATTTGTGACAGTATGAATGAATCCGGAGGTTATTATGCTAAGAGAAATAAGTCAGGCACAGTAAGACAAATATTGTATGATCCCACTTACATGTGATATCTGAAAAAGTCAAACTCATACAAACAGAAAGTAGAATGGTGGTTATCAGAGGCTGGGGTAGGGGGATGGGAAAAGGGGAGATATTGACGAAGAGTACAAAGTTTCAGTTAGGTAGGAGGAATAAATTTCAGTGACCTAGTGTACAGCATGGTGGCCATAGTTAATAATAATGTATATTTTAAAATTGCTATAAGAGTGTATTTTAAACACTCTCACTATAAATAAATGACAGGTAGGTGTGAACCCAAAAGTATCTGAGACAGGTCTTAGTCAATTTATAAAGTTTTTTTTGCCAAGATTAAGGACGAACCTGTGACACAGCTTCAGGAGGTCTTGAGGACATGTGCCCAAGGTGGTCATGGTACAACTGGTTTTATACATTTCAGGAATACATAAAATATCAATCAATACATGTAAGGTTTACATTCCTTCAATCTACAAGGGCAGGACAACTTGAATGGGAGACTTCCAGATCATAGAGGTAAATTTAAACATTTTCGGATTAGCAATTGGTTGAAAGCATCATTATTCATAAAAGGGAATGTCTGGGTTATAATAAGGGGTTATGGAGACCAAGGTTTTATCATGTAGATGAAGCCTCCAAGTAACAAGCTTCAGAGAAAATTCAGAGAGGACAGAGGTAAATACTTCTTATCAGACTTAAGGTCTGTGTTGACATTAACACTGGAGTGGTATGACAAGGCATGTCTGACCCCTTTTTCCATCATGGCCTGAACTAGTTTTTCAGGTTAACTCTGGAATGCTCTTGACTGAGAGGAAGGTCCATTTAGATGGTTGGCGGGTCTTAGACTTATTTTTGGTTTACATAGATGAGGTGATAAATATGTTAACTAGTTTGATTTAATCTTTCTACAATGTACACATATATGAGAACATCACATTGTACCCCATAAATATATACAATTAGTATTTGTCAATTAAAATTTTATTAAAAATAAATAATAATTCGATGATAAGCCAATACTAGAATATAGGAATTCTGATTTCAGGAACCCATACTCTACTGGCCCTAAACAAGCCACAGTTGTCCCCTAAAGGTAACAAGCCTATCTTCAAATGACTCCAAACTCCCAGCCTACCCTTCCGCCTAGCCCCAGCCACACAGAAAATTCCCAAGGCACAGAGTCAAATACTACACGTAAATGTAAAGATATTGGAGGTATTTATTGTCCCCATTTTTTTGGGAGAGTTCACATCTTGTTTCTGAAATCCCTGCCTTTGGTAACTCTTGTTAAAGCCAGTTGTAATGTACGTGTAAGATCAATTGCTCAGAGGAGAGTCTGTTCTGAATTAGAAAATTGTTGCTGCTAAGGAGCCCCCGGGGGATGGGGAATTGGGGGAGGGGAGGGCTGCACATCGGTTCAGCATGGCAGGCCCCTATGCTGATAATGAATGGGGGAAACGTGGTCAGTAAGACCCACAGAAAGAAAAACACTTAAACCTCTTGATGAAAGGCCATGTGAGAAGGTAAGTGTTATAATTCAACTGAAAATAAAAGCCCGCGGCAGGTTATCCTTCCTTCCAGGCAGACAGTTTGTGGGATTGCTTTCCTGCAGCTACAGTGGCAGTGATGGATTATCTGGGAAGGTGAAGCAGCTGAGCTGATCTACCCCCTCCTCTTCCACTCCCAAATTCCCCTCAGGCTACAGGGTTTCAGGGCAGCTTTAATCCCTCTTAGCCTCCACTCTCCCAGGGATTCCAAGACAAGTCCCAGGAGTTACTTAGGCCTGGATAGCATCCTCCCAAGCTGTTTCCTGAAACCCAAGTCTGAAAGACAGGAGTTGGCCCTCAGGTGCTTGCCAGAAGCCTCCTATTCATTACCCTGCTAGGAAGGATTGTTTGAGGAGTCTGGACCTAAGAAAGAGTGTTTTGATCTGGTCTTGGTTACTCAAGAGTGGCCCATTCAAGGAGTGTCTGGAGTGAGCTGTTCACTGCATGTGGCTCTCAGCCAGTCTTATCGGAGGATGTAATGTCTAGGATTGATTGGGGTGGACATGGAGGAGTGAGTCTTCAGTCCTAGTCACTTTTTGCCTCTGCTCTTTAACGAAGGCTTTGCTTGATGCTCTTCCTGCCTCATCCTGGTTCCCATCTTGATCAGCTTGAGTTGCCAGCCCTTTCAAAGCCATTTTATATCTATTAGATACTCTTTGGATCCCTCCAAACCTTCCAAGTACTACAGATATGTGCCTAGTTTGGGAATTCTAGGGCTTTTGGTGAAATATTTTTGATAAGAAAGTCATCCTGGAGTCTTTCCAGTCACTATAGATGGGTAGCTACTAAGTTTCCTGTTCAAAGACTGGCCAGAATCTCTAGACTTAAAGCAAACAGAGATAGTCAGAACTACAAATACAATTTATTTTTCTCTTACTATTCCTTGCTTTTCCCCTCTGCGCATTGAATACCGGATGCAATAAGTAGACCCATAGAAAGAGTGGGAAAAGGCAGAAGGTTCATGCCTCAAGGACCACTCTATAAGGGAAATCTGAGTTGTGGATGGTGAACCGGTGTCAAGAGAAGATAATTCTCCACCAAGACCACTCAATCTTTTAGTGCCATTTATATTTATTTTGCAGGAAATTCATTTTTTCCTATTCCATGAAAATGTATACTTTTCTACCATATCAATTTTATACAACTTGGAATAAGAAATCCTAACCACACAATTGTCACGGTTATGCACTCTAAATCTTAGTATTAAAGAAACATATGGGTAGGATAAAATGGTATGGATTTTAGAATGGGGCAAACCTGGGTTCAAACTATACCACTTAGAACTGGGGCATTAAACATTTATATATTTTTTCAGTTATCAAATGTAGGTAAACCCTAACAAACTATGGCAAGGATTAAATGAGATATGTGAATCCCCTGATAATCATAAAATATCAGTGTCCTTTTTTGTTGAAGCCAATCTGAGTTAAACCCAAAAGAGAGTTGAAATCCTTCTTTCTTCAATAATTCCCTATAGTATAATTCCTAAGAAGCAAAAATAGAGATGGTTGTTTTTCTTCCTCGCTACAATAGCAATATGATCTCTCGTGTGTACATAGTAAGTCATGCTTTCCAAAGAACATTCACATTCACTTTGTATCACATTTAGTCTTAGAACTATCCCATAAATACATTCTGCTTCAGCTTTAGATCAATAGCAGGATAACTGTGATTTAATAACAAAGAAACACAGGTCTTGGGACTAGTAGCTTAGAAGTGAGAAGGAGAGCAAGGAAGAGAGGAGAAAAAGAGAGAGAAAGAGAGAGAGAGAACATATTCTATTCCTGATCACCAAGACCTTGTATTCTAGTTGGGACACAAGGCAAACATGTGCAAGAGCCAAGAAAAAATGCTTGCCAGCATGTGATTAAAAGAAGAATAAGTGAAACTCACAAATGTCCCACTTCTTTCGAGAAGGGTGAGAACAGTATGAACTGAAATAGCACAGAATGTCCTGTGGCACATAAGCTTGGCCTCACAAAAAGGGTAAGCTGAATACCCAGGGAAGGTGAGCAAGTATAATGTGTTTGCAGCCAAGCCAGAGATCCTCAAGCTGCCTGCACATTAAAATCACCTGGGGAGATCTTTTTCAATTTTGATGCCTGGTCCCCACCCCCAGAAATTCTCCTTTAACTGGACTCAGGTTGAAGCCAGACATCAGAACTTTTTAAGTTTCTCTTAGTGGTTCCAATATGAATCTAGGTATTGTATTGTACTGTATTATAGATTTAACCAGTTCCACAGAATAAAGTATGTAAATCTCTCATGATAAAAGAAAAGCATATTTGTGAGAGTTAGTTTAGGAGGTCAGGTTTTATTTCTTGGGTTTTCTGTAAGTCTTCCTGAACAAAGGTTTGTGATAGTTATTATAAATTATGTATCTTGAAAAGGTGTCATCTAATCCCAATTTCGTAAATTCCTGCTACATCATGTTCTTGTTAAGTAAAAATATTGGGATGAAGGTACATTTTGACACCAACCGGGTATTTGGTTTTAGTGCAGGGTCTAGGCTTCAGTTTCTTCATCGATTTATTATATAGAGGAGATCGACTAATTCAGAATTCTTCAAATTGGGCTCCACAGAGAATTCCGTGGAAGGGCCCTGGGGTCCGACTTGAGGAAAAAAGACCACATGTCGGCTTCAACCAGAGAAGCTCTATTTCTGTCTATTTTATACATCTGGCCTCTAAGAAAATTCATTTGAAAAAAGAATGAGGCTGGATGTCAGCAAAATGGCAGAGTAGGCAGTTCCAAACATTTGTTCCACAAGAGCACTATTCACAATAGCCAAAAAGTGGAAATAGCCCAAATGTCCGTCAATAGATGAAAGCATAAACAGATTGTGGTGTGTACATGCAGTAGATTATTCAGCCATAAAAAGAAATGAACTGATATATGGTACAATGTAGATGAACCTCTAAAACATTAGGCAAAGGGACAGAAGCCAGACACAAAAGACCACATGTGGCATGACTCTATTGTGTGACTATCTTAGTATAATTTTTGCTAGAATAATACCTGAGACTGGATAATCATAAAGAAAAGAGGTTTTTTTTTTGAGCCCACAGTTACAGGCTGAGAAACTTAAGTCATGGTTCTGCTTCTGGCAAGAGCTTTTGTGCTGCCTCACAACATGGCAGGGAGGGTCAAAGGGGAAGGAGACACATGCAAAGAGGGGAAACCTGGGGACATCTGTGCTTATAAAAACCCCCTCTTTTGGGAACTAATCCATGAGTCTTGCAATAGTTGAGAACTCAGTACTGTGAGAACAGCACCAAGCCATCATAAGGGGTCTAGCACCATAACCCAGACACCTCCCATTAGGCTCCTCATGAATATACGGCAATAACTCTAGCTGCAGAAGAGTCACGACACTGCCTTTCTGGCAATCAGATTTCAATATGAGCTTTGGTGCAATCAAACAAACCATATCCAAACCATAGCAGTGATATCCAGGAGAGAGAAATCCATAGGGGCCAAACACAGGCTGGTGACTGGTAGCAGTTAGGAGATCAGAGAATAGGGAGAAACTGCTGAATGGGTACAGGGTTTTACTCTGGAGCGGTGGAAATGTTTTGGAAGTAGGTAGAAATGGTGTTTGCACAACATTGTAAATGTACTAAATGCCACTGAATTGTTCCAATTAATTTTGGAACAATTTAATTGTTCCAAATTAAATTTAATTGTTCCAATTAAATTGTTCCAGGTTAATTTTGCCTGATTAGTTTTTTTATGGAATGAGAACTGTTGGGCTAGATGACCATTAGGGGCCATTTCAGCTCTAAAATTGTATATTTACGATTCTATGAAATAAGTATATTTTCAAAGTGTAATAAATTACAAGGGAAACATAAAGAAGGTACTCTGAGTGTTCAAATGAAGAGTTGTGGACATGAAGGAAAGCTTCATGATGAAGGAGGCATTTGCAGCAGGTTCTGGAGGACAGGAAATGTTCTCCATGGAGATAGCAGGAGAGCTTCCTGCAAAGATATGGAGACAAGAACTTGCGAAAGAGCTGTTGGTAAGAGAATTAGGTCCATGCAGGGGATGGGGATCCAAGGCTGAAAATGTGGGTCAGAAATATACAAGGAAGAACTCTAATATGTTCAAATTTCATTTGGATTCAAAGAAATGGTCTGTAAAGGTTTGGGAGTAAACAAGCTATATAATTGGAATTCTACTTTACTGTGGTGGTAACAGAGCATAAGATGAAAGCTGTAGACAGGGCGCACAGCAGTGTGTTTAAGGACAAGGATTCCGAAGCCACACCACCTGAATGTGGATCCCAGCTCTGCCATACTCAAGTCCAGTGAACTTGGGCAGGTTACTTAACTTCTTCTTACCTCAGTTTCATCCTCTGTAAAATAAAAACAATACCCGCCTCATAGAATCGTTGTGAGGATTAAATAAATTAATACAAGTAAAGTGCTCAGAATAACACATAAAGCAGAATAAGTGCTTAATAAATGTTAGCCGCTATTTATTGAACAATAAAGAAATGTGTGTTTGGAAAACAATGGACATAGTGGCAAGAATCAGACCTGCTGGGCTGCTATTCTATGTTTGTTGTGAGTGAAGAAATACTTTGTGTGAAGTCAGTGGTACACTGAACTTAGGAGATTGCATTTTTAGATAGAATGTTTAAGCAACAGTAAATATCGGACAAATAAGCTTTGGAAATCTATTGGGGCGTGAGTAAGAGAGCACTAACTAGAAATAGATAAGAGAAGAATATTATCAGGATGATGGTCTTTGAAAAAGAGAAGGATGTTATTAGGATGATGACCTTTAAAGGTGTCCTCAGGTGACCTGGGGAACTTTCACGTGCCCAAATTCCTCATGAATATGTGGCAATAACTGGCTGCAGAGAAGTCATTACTGAAATACCTCAGTACAAAAACTTAGAGGAAAACCACATGGGGTGAAGCAAGGTCTGGCAAGAAGCTGTTGCATTGGTTGGGACACCTGTTTGTATCCGCAAGCCTGACTTAGCATTAGAACTGAAAGGAACTGCGCTGACGTTAAGTTCAACTTCTGAATTCAGAGAGGAGGCCGCACCTGAGGTCACATCATGGGAGGCACCAGCTGCTGGTATTGACGGTTTCAGATTCTTCAGTAAATTCACCCCCCAAGCAAGAATTCAAGCTCTTTGCGTCAGTCAACAAATCTATTGTACACCTTTTATGTGCCAAATGATGTAGTTTACAGGTATGTGGTGATTACAAAAAAAAAAAAAAAAGAAGAAAAAAGGACATACAATCCCTGACTTTGTGGGCCTTACAGTATAGGAGAGGAGAAAGAATTAGTGCTATCGTGTTTCAGAGGCACTTCAAGTCAAGGTGTACAAAACTGAATTCCAAAAGCTATATAATTGACATCATACATCCCTCTCAGCTTATTGTAGTTTTTCTTTTGTAGTAAATTCTATAAACCTAAGATTCATCATTAACAACTGTTTCTCATTACCCCCACATCTAATGCATCATAGAAGTCTTGGCCATTTTGCCTCTTAAATATATTTTTAAATCCATTCACTTTTTTTTTCATCTCCATAGTCCCAGCCTGTTTCTAGTCACTGTCTTCTGGGGCATAGCAACAGCCTCCTTACTGATATTCCACATCTGCTCTGTTCTCTCTCCAGTCCACTCGTGACTTAGAGGAATGCACGAGACAAAGTGCAAAATCCTCCATTTTGCGTACAGGTCCCTTCCTCATCAACTGCTAACCGCCTAAATCTCCAACCTCATCATTTTCCTGCCACACTGGCCTTTTCACTTCCTCAAATTTGACATGTGCTCTGCTGCCACAGGTCTCATTGAGGCTGTCCTAATCTGACCTACTCATCTCTTAGTCAACTCCAGTTCATTCTCAGGATCTCGGCTCAAGTATCACTTCCTTGGAGGAATCCTCCCTCACTCATTGGCCAGATCAGACCTCCCTGTTGATGATTTGTGTTAGCATTGTGCTAACCAATAAGCAATCGTTTTCTTAAACTTATTCACGCATAAGTACTCAACAATAAAAAATGTGGCATAACATTAATACAGTGAAAAAATACTATTTTCAGGGTAACTAAATAGCACAGTAGCATCATCAGAATAGCTGTATTTGATGTTAAACAGCGGCAACAACAACAGCAGGCTTTCAGTTTCCACCTACAATGCTATGTTTTAATGAAAAGGTTAACTGTACACTGTTTTATTTGTTGAGGTAAGAAGAAACATCAAAAGCAGTTGAGGGACCAGAAAGTGGGTCCTCTAGGGATGAAGAGGCATCCTGCAGGATGGCTTTTTGAAATGTTTCCTCATGTGCCTCATTAACAACAATTTGTCTCAGAAGTCTCTCTGTGGTTTTAGAAACTGACATGATTTCTTGTTTTGTTATGAATGTGTGCTCTGGTCCTTCAATGAGCCCATCACACATTTCATCATGTCACTTACAAACACTTTTTCTGCAGCGTTAACAATGTCATCTTTCTTGCCACTATTATCATGATCACCTTGATTCAGAACCGATTGGCTATTTCACCCCCGGTCAGTGAACAACTGGAGCATCATTATGAACTTACTGATGTTAAAACTTCTTAATAGCCTCTTCCAGCTTCTGTTTTTTTTTCTTTTTTTTTCTGAGACCGAGTCTCGCTCTGTCGCCCAGGCTGGAGTGCAGTGGCCGGATCTCAGCTCGCTGCAAGCTCCGCCTCCCGGATTTACACTATTCTCCTGCCTCAGCCTCCTCAGTAGCTGGGAATACAGGTGCCCGCCACCTCGCCCTGCTAGCTTTTTGTATTTTTTAGTAGCCACGGGGTTTCACCGGGGTTAGCTAGGATGGTCTCGATCTCCTGACCTTGTGATCCGCCCGTCTCGGCCTCCCAAAGTGCTGGGATTACAGGCTTAAGCCACCGTGCCCGGCCCCTTTCCAGCTTATTGATGGCCTTGAAAAGTCGACTTTTGCATATGTAATGGTGTCAGACATCATTTTTTTTCTCACTTGAGATATGGAATCATTCAAAGTCGCCATTTTGCTCATCATTATCACTAAACATAACTGCAGGCCAGAAGTTGTAGGAGGCATGCACAGTTTGTCTATACTTACTGTGTTCCATGTGTTGGCAATAGCATGTATGGTATCCTTAATGCTAAACTTTTGAAAACCTTCCACACCCTTGCCTCTGTTTATTGCTACGAGCATGCTGTTTAAGAAAGCTGAATAAACTGTGTATTGAAGGCCTGTGTTCTGACTGTGACCCATTACATGAGGTCAGGTGTGGAATTTTCCATGTGTGGCATCGTGTCAGTACTTAAAGTTTCAGATTTTGGAGCATTTCCAATTTCTAATTGATTGATTAGGGACGCTCAACCTGTACAAGTTTTAAACCAGTATTTTAAAATAGCAGTGAGGAGTGACTTTTTCTATTGCTATAACAGAATAGCTGAAACTGGGTCACATTTAAAGAAAGGAAATTTCTTATAGTTCTGGAAACTGGGAAGTCTAAGGTGCAGGGAATGTATCCAGTGGGGGCCTTCCTACTGTGTCAAGACTTGGTGGAAAACATCACATGGTGAGATATAGAAACTTTGCCAGTGTGTTTTTCTCTTCTTATAAAGTCACCAGTCCCATCATGGGGCCCCCATCCTGATGACCTTGTCAAACCCTAATTATCTCCCAATGGCCTACCTTCAAACTTCATCAACATATCAATCTGGAGATTGAGTTTCCAACACATAAGGTTTGGAGGACACATTCAAACCAGAGTGGTAAGAATTTTCATATTTTATTTCACTCAATAATTGCAATTATGTTTTTCCAACATTTTCAGACAGAAATAAAGTCCTGCCCCAAATTGCAGGATTCAACATGGCTGAGCCAGGGTTCAAACCCAGATGGGTCTGATTGCAAGGCCCAGACTTCTCATCATAAAACTCTCTAGATCCTTTCCTCCACCATATGGAAAACTCACGTGCATCTGGACAGCCTCTCCCAAAAATAGCTCGGAGCCCAGGCCTCAACACTGATGTGGCATTAGCATTTTTCTTTTCATTCATCCCCAGATCTCCTTTCGGCTTGGCTTACTCTGACACCATATTTCCTATAGCATAGGAAATGCTGTGGAATATGGAAGCTTTCAGATGTGGACTTGATTGAAATGGGTGAAGTTTGTTTTCTTTTATGTTCTATTTCTCTCTCATGCCTTCATAAGTTAGTGGATCCAGATGGTTGGAATCACCAATTAAAAACAAAGAGAACACTAGGAAACTGTAAGAGAGAGAGAGATACCAAGTGGCAATTAGGGATGAGACAGCTAAAATCGCTTCATGATGGTAAAGATTCTTTCATTCAAGAAGAATGTGTGTGCAAATTATTTTTTTCCTTCTGGATTAATTTAGCATTAATAAATTGCCACCAGAAATCTTTATTTCTCTAAGAAAATGTATTATGGTTGTTTCCACAGTAATCAATGTGTGTCATTTAAATTATTAACTGGCTTATGTAAAAAGGTTGAAAAAGCCAAGACAGAGACTTCCCCTGGGCTTCTGAGCTTCTACATCTATTGCCGGGCATCGTGGGTGGCTAGTCCCAAGGCCGCTGCTTAGAAGGCAGACATTTTCAATGTCTGCCAGCCTCACCCTAAAGCAATGGAGAACTGAAGACTTTGCACCTTCGAAATATTTTGATTGCTCAGTTTCTTATATGGTAAGCATACGTCAGTTATAAGCCTCTCAACTGCTGGTTAAAAACAGAAGTGAGAGAAGCAGAGAGGATGAAGAGGGGTTGGAGAGAGAGATTGAGGGAAAGAGGGAGGAGACAAACAAAAAGAGAAGGAGGAACAAGGAGATAGGAGAAAGAAGATGAAAAGGGGTAGAGTGGGAAGGAAGGAGAGGGAGAAAGAGGAGAAAAGGCCTTAACCAGAAAAAACTAGGAAAAAGAAGTATATGCCACTTCAGAAAGAAATGCAGTTCTATTACTCTCAGACACCAGAACTATTGTGAATTAGGTTAATAATTACTTCCATGAACTAGAGTTACTAGTAGCAAATTTAGGGACAGCTCTAAAATGATTTGTAATTAGCTTTTGATTTGCTTATATCTAATAGAGAACTTTGAACATGTCTGAAAGTAGGTTTAGTCAAGTTTATAAAATTCATTTGTTTGGGATTTGTTTTTTTTTTTTTGGTTTTTCTTCCATAGATGAACTTAGATAAACTTCAGCTAAACCACTTTCCAATTATCACTAATTCCAACTAATAAAATCCAAATGATTGAGGTCTGGCTGTGTTCTTCATTCTCAAAACAAACTCAGTTCCCCCTGTGGTTTTGTATTAAATGAAACTGAAACACAATGTCGAAGAGTGATAGAAAATGAATGTAACCTGTCCTTCCTTTAATCTTGCTCTACCTCCAATCATGTGCACCTTCCCTCCATGTCGCTTCCCTGGGATCTGGCTGCCAGGTGTCACTTCAGTTACTGAGAACTAAATTGCCCACTGTCTCTCCACCAGACGGTTGGCTTCTTGACGGCAAGGATGCTGTCTAACTTGGTCATGCCAGGCCTGGGACATCTCAGGTCATGATTCCGATTCATTGATAAACGTAGTTGACCTATCTGTCTCCTAGATTGACTTTTCCCATGGCTGCATATAATAGGCAGTGCCCCCTATTTACATCTAGATTCTTCTAGGTTGCCATCCTTGAACTGATTCTGCCATTAATGGCAACTTAGGACTATAGCTATAGTAAATGTTTCATCATCTGAGCTGGCCTGTGTCCTGGACACCACTACTGACCGTTCCTGTTCTGGTCTTGGCTCCACTTCATGATACTGCTTTCACAGCTGTATATCCATCTAAGGTATTCCTGCTAAGTTATTGATGATTAGTCACGAGACTTGCTTCAGCTGAGCTGCCAGAGAAGGGGCCAATACTAGATGTAACTTGATGTCATAAAAATAGACAAAACTACATTTCTAATCTAAACTTCTGGCTCTAAAACCTTGTGCACTAAGAATCACCTGGAGATTAAATTACTTGGCTTCAACTTCAAAGAATCTGATTCACTAAGCCTTAGTGGGTAGCGGGGTGGAGTGCCTGAGAATTCGCATTTAATGAGCTAAATGATGCTGATCAAGCGGTCCTAGACCACCTTTCAGAACCCAGACTTAACTCTTAGAGTCTTAGCCTCATTCTTTTCACTTCCAGTGTCTGTACATTTTTAATTTTTTGCAGACTGTCTACTTAATCTAGTTCCAGCATAAATTCCTGGGTTTCATTTTATTTAGCATGTCATATTATTTAAAATCAGGTCTGGCTAAAATGGCTGAGGCTGGGGGTAAGAGAAAGCAATTATAACCAGAAAGATAAATCAGAAAACAAGACTATTCATATCAGGGTACCTTGTTTTATATTTGTAATGGTTTAAAAAAAGCTTAAAAATATTAAGCCGAGAAACAGAAGAGCATCTAAAGACCCAATTGCTTTTTAAACTGCATTGATGCATGTGTTTTGAATTCAGAATGCTGGAGCTAAAATGGTAGTGTCAGCAAAGCCACTCGACTATTGAGCCATTGTCTGGAATCTTCTGGTTGAGAGAGTCCAAGACCTGCTCTCAAAATCCTGCAAGTTGTCAGTGATCTCCAGGGCTATCATGAAGTTCTCAAAGCTAATTTAATTTCAGTTTAATTTTATTGAAATAGAGCAATTTCTGTTTAATAAAACATTTATAGTTCAATAAAAAAGATAAGTTATAAAATAACGTTGTATATTCTTTCTTTTAAAAATAGTCGATATATATTTGATTTGTTCTCTTTGTTTAGAAAAAAGTCTAAAAGTATATTCACTAAAATGTCAGTAATGATTTTCTCAACAGTACAAATGTAGATGAATACAAATTTTCCTTTTTCTATTCAGTGTTTTTTTTTTCTGAATTTTTCTAAATTAACATTTATTAATATGTAACAAATACAAATTAGGGAAAAACAAATCTCTTCCTGAACAGCACTTCTGAGTTAAACTTAATTTAAAATAGTTGGAAATTCATGTGCCATTTCTCGGTTCATAATCAATGTCACCATTTAACAAAATGTCTTTTAGTTTTTTTTTTCCAGATTATTCCTCCTCACAGGCAATATACAAAAATATACCTGGAAAGACAAACCTCCCTTCTGTATTCTCTTTTGCTCTAGGTTAGCTTCCTTAGACATTTTTCCATAGGAACATTTTCTTCTCTGTGTATAACCCACTCCACACAAAAGCATCATTTAAAAGTTTACCTTCTAATTTTAATAATGCATAAAAATTTATAGACAATTTGGAAAAGGTAAATAAAAATCACTCATAATTACACTAGCCAAAGTCATACTAAAATACTAGCAGACGTATTTTCTCACGTGTGTGTGTGTGTGTGTGTGTCTGTGTGGATGGGTGTAATTTACTAGGCACACTAGAAGAAAATATATTATTGGGGCCGGGCGCCGTGGCTCAAGCCTGTAATCCCAGCACTTTGGGAGGCCGAGACGGGCGGGTCACGAGGTCAGGAGATCGAGACCATCCTGGCTAACACGGTGAAACCCCGTCTCTACTAAAAAAATACAAAAAACTAGCCGGGCATAGTGGTGGGCGCCTGTAGTCCCAGCTACTCAGGAGGCTGAGGCAGGAGAATGGCGCAAACCCGGGAGGCAGAGTTTGCAGTGAGCTGAGATCTGGCCACTGCACTCCAGCCTGGGTGACAGAGGGAGACTCCGTCTCAAAAAAAAAAGAAAAAGAAAATATATTATTGGGCCAGGACAAAACTCTCTCACTATAAATACAATAAAATAAAGCAGAAAGGAAATGGTTGATTTTTACATATAATGATTTTATTTGTTATTTTCCAAATATCTCAAACCACATTAAATAGCAAGTAACAAATTAGGAGAAATGTTTGTAACATACAAATAAGGTTGAAACTTTAAGTAAAGACTCTAAAATCACTGAGAAAAACATCAGGCCATCAAATAGAGATTAGGAAAATGATTAGCCTGCTGTCTTCAAGATGACAAAATAAATGATTTCACTAAGATAGGATTTCATTTTTTTCTCATGTAAGAACAAAGAAGGTAGCAGCTCCCTCCAGGTAGCTCAGCTCCACGTAGTCATTGAGGTTTCCTTCATCTAGCTGCTCTGTTTGCTCTGGGGCATTGTTCGTTTCTGAATATTTAAGCTGGTTGCTGCTTCACCTGGTTCCCAAGCAGTGGCAGGGAGGAGAGACAACCTGAGCAAGGGATTTCCTTTTAAACAAGAAAAGAGAGTACTGAAGACATATCTTCAACTCCATTTCCATTTGTGAAAATCTGGCCGTATAGTCTTACTTACTACAAGAGAGCCTGGAAAATGTATTCTCTAATTGGGATCTTACATACCCAAGAAAAAGGGAGAATAGATTTTTGAGGGTACAACAAGGCTTTTCTAGAAAAAAAGGTTCAGAAAAGGATATGAACATATATATATATATAAAAGACTCAATAAATGTAAACTAAAACAGTACAATCGTCATTTTTGGTCTACCAAATTGGTAAAGATTTCCACAAATGACAATCATTGCTGATGAGAATATAATAAAATAAGCATTTTCAAACATTGCTGATAAGAAGTGTAAATAGTTATTACCTTTCTAGAAAGCAATTTGGCCATGCATAGCAAAAGATTTTTAAGTGTTTTCACTCTTTGATTCAGTAATTCATCCCAAGAAATCTAGTCTTACAAAATAATCAGAGATTAAGATAGAGAAAAGTAATAGAGAAAGAAATGTTCCACAAAAAGAGAACTATAAAATAATGTATGCAACAACCACACAGTGGAATATTATGCAGTCAATAGAATAATACTTTGAAGCTTATGGGAAAATGTTTATGATGCAATGTTAGGAGAGGGAAAGGAATGATTCAAACTTCTGAATTAAGAATCATGTCAGCTTTGTTTAAAACAAATACATGACTAGAATTTAAAACACCACAATATAAGACTGCTTATATTTGAGAGACTTTTGCTTTCCATATTTATTTTCCATAAATAATATATTTTCTGCAATTATAATGTATTTTATAACTTTGTAAAAGAGAAGATGCTATTTAGAAATTACCACACAAAGCAGAAGATAAGGTCCTAGGACTGTCAGTCCTGAGTGAAGAGACAGGACTGCCTTCAGGCTTCGGAAGACTTGGGATATACACACAAGAACATTGTTTTTGGAGAGGAAGTCACTGAGTCTGAAGGTATGAGATCTAAATAACCTCCAAGTTAAAATTGTCTGCTGTACAATTTTATCTCTGGTACACTACAACTTTTGTGACATTTTTTTCTCTATTTTATTCATTAGGAAACTTTTGGTTACAAGTACCAGAAACCCAACTAAACAAAAACCATTGAAACCATCATGAGGGTACAGAGCTATTTCATGGCATTCAAGAATTGAAACATTTCGGAGACTCAGCAAAGTGATTGAACCAAGGTCTAGAAAGTTGTGGAGACTTTGCCTTTGCTTTTTCCAGATATCTTCTTTGTTCTTCGTTCTCTGTATAAATTGGCCTCCTCCTTTTCTCTCGTTCACATCATAGACATAAGATGTTTGCTGGTGTGTCTGAACTGCAAAGAATAGCTCATCTCAAAGAATACTATTAGGAATACACCCAGGAACTGAATGTAATACCATGTATGAATACATGCAGGAACTGGATGCCATTCATAGCTAGGCTTTGATGTTCTGTTAAATACAAAAGAGTCCACAGAGCATCAATATCAGACAAGACCACTCTGTAACTGTCCTATAGCAGCTAAGGATTCTGAAGTGACACACAAAAAACCAAGACACTTTGTGGCTTTGTTTAAGCACAGACAAAAACAAGAACACTGCAAACCATATAAATAACCAAACATCCCTCCATTTTGGCTTATATAAGTGTTAAGAACTATATATGTTTGTGCTCCCCCAAAATTCATGTAGTGAAGCCCTGACCTCCAATATCATGGTATTAGGAGGTGGGGCCTGTGAGAGGTAATCAGGTTTAGATGAGGTCATGAGAGTGGGGCATCCATGGTGGGACTATTGTCCTTCAAAAGAGACATGAGCTTCCTCTCTCTCCACCATGTGAAGACGTAGTAAAAAAGCAGCTGTCTACCAGCCAGTAAGAGAGCCCTCACCATAACCTGACCATGTTGGCGCTCTGTTTAGGACTTCCGGCCTCCAGAATCATGGGAAATAAATTTCCATTGTCTAAGCCTTGGCATTTTGTCATAGCAGCCCAAGCTAAGGTAATAAATGACTGCTTCTTTTCAAATTGCGGCTTTAACTTCCTTCTAGTCTTTTCTCCTTCTAGATAAAATTCAGTAAGATTCCCAGAGAACTACCTTTCCTGACAGCATCCATCCAAGAGCAAAGCCCCACTTCCTTAATCTCTTCCCAAACTACCTAACATGAGCCCAAACCCTGTAATAAGTTCTCTGGTGTCAACTTACTAAAATACCTCATGATTCTTGATTCTCCGCAGCATGCAGCCTCCTTCATTCCAAGGAGTAATAATAATTTATTCAATAACAGATATATTCCTGGCTAGAAAGCACTGACATAAAATATATACAGAGAGAGGTTTAGAAAATATCTGTCTGCTGAGAGAATATAAAGGCAATGGTCCTTCAGTAGCCATGAGCACCCCTAACACAAAGATGTTAGATTCAAAATATCATTCTCCAATAAAAACAACAGGATTCCTAGAGAAATGGCTAATTCGAAGATTCAAGAGAGTTAAAATATCAGAGGAATCTGGAACATCTTATAATTCCAGGAGAGAAAGCAGGGCTTTAAAAAGAACTGATGGGCAGTTGTCCAAAGGACACAGGAGCCATCTTGAAGGGGCTCCTGGCAGCCAAATTTGAGATAATTTGAACAGCAGAATAATAAAGATAGTAATGGATTATAATCCATAGAATAAGATAAGGCTCTATCAGTCCATACTGACATAAACAAATAAACAAATATATGAGAAAGAACAACTTTTTCTTACATTAGTATTCCAACTAATACATATAATTATTATTTGACAAACAATAAATGTTTTAGGCAAGACTCACAAATTGGTTAACAATATTAGTGGGCGAAAGTATAAATGAGATCTTCCAACAAAATACTTATTCATTCCAAAGGGAAAAATGATAACTTTAGGGAGGAGAAAACAGGCAAACACAGCCTTAATCATGTCATAAAAATTAACATCAACTAGTAACGGGACAAAGCTTAATCATGTGGTTCCTGATACTTCACTGAAATTAACACATCATTCCATGGTAATCTTAATCATGAAGAAATATCTGACATGCCTAGATTGGGGAACATTCTACAAAACTAAATGGCCAGTCCTCTTCAAAAGTGCCAAAATCGTAAAAGACAAAGAAAGAATAGGGGATTGTTCCAGATTAAACATGACATGAAAACTAATGGTAATGTATGATCCCAGACCAGAAAAAAAACATCTAATCTATAAAATCTATACTCTATAAAATCTATAATCTATAAAAAAATCTAATCTATAGTTTAGATGATAATATTAGATTAGATTAGATGATAGATTACATGATAATATTATATTAATATCAGTTTCCTAATTTGATAATTGTACTGTGGTTATGTAAAATGTTAACATTTAGGAAATTATGGGTATTTGAGACTTCTATCAGGTTGGTGCAAAAGTACTATTCTGAACATTTTTATGAGTTTGAAATGATTTCAAATTAATTTTTAAATTAAAAAATACCTGGACACAATGGCACATGCCTCTAGTCCCAGTTACTCGGGAGGCTGAGGCGGGAGGATGGCTTGAGTCCAGGAGTTGAAGTCCAACTGGGCAACATAGCAAGACCCTGTCTCTTAAAAAAAATGCCCTATTTCTATGCATTCACCTTTGTTTTACCTATGCATTAAATTAACAGAAAGGGAGTTAAACTTTAAACCCTCAAAAGTTACAATCTGTAAATACTTCCTAAGGGGAATAGTTTAGGCTTATGTTAATATTAGAAAAATTGCAACAAAATATATACAATCTAAATGTCAAATTTCATGCATGTTCAGCCTCAAAAATATGAGTGTTCATATTACATACACTGGAAAGGTTTCCTGGGCAATTCTGTACATTCCAGCTTTTTCCTGTTTTTTTTTTTTTTCTCCTATTTTCTTATATTTTCTAATTCCTTTCTACTTACCTTATTGCATTTTCAATTGTTTATGTTGCTCTTTTTATTTCTTAAATGACTGTGTTTTTCAATATTTTTCAAAAACTATATTTTAGCAAAATCAATCAACAATCACAGAAATCATCCATAATCCTATTCCATCTTTAAAATTATAAATGTATTTAAATATGTACAGATAAGCCATATGCATTCATAACTTTGTCAATGTTACATTGTCATTATTTTCATTTGTCATGCCTAAGGCTATATCTACCCAAAGCCACAGAAAAATGTAATCAACCAGATGTTCGAGTCTTTAAAAAGAAGGTCAATATATGGTTATTAAAAACACCTGGTGTTTGTGGAGGTTGTTTCAGTCTACTCAAATGTTTAGCTTCATCTAAACACAGTGTGTCTCATCTCCCTGGTAGATGAATAAAGATTCTCTTACATTCTACTATCTCTGAGGTCCAAAAGGACCCCATACATATGTAATACTATAGGTTGTTGACACCTCAAGATGAAGGGAAGTTCACATTAATGTTAACTAACACTAGTATGTTTTGAAATAATCTTGATTGCCTTGACAAATTCTAGGAATGATGGTCAAAAACATAGTCCTAAAGAGATTTTCTTTTTATAGGAATTAATCAGCCATGGAATACAGCCCGTCAAAGTTTGAAGCAACCCCAGTATCCTGGAGTGATACTGTGTTGATGTACTCTACTCAGAAAGAAAACTTCTCTAGCAAATTGGAGGCAGAGATGGCAAACAGTAACATCAAGCACCTATCCCCAAAACTTCAGTGACAATGTAAGCCTTTAGTAGGTTTGAGCATTGTCTTGTCTTCCATGAATGCCTCCCGATGAGAAGATGCCCCAGCTCTATAGTTGAAATCCTAAGGTATGTTGTGAATGCCCTTGGTTAGCGCAGCATTAACTGTGAAGGACTTTTATAATCAGAGTTATGATTACATCTTGGCCAGCTGTAAGGCTACTCCAGAAACCTATGTCTTAGCACCACGACCCCACTACATAAACCATATGTAGGTTTGGTGCCACCACTAGGCACCACTTATTGTACTGGTTCCTAGACACTGTGGAGTGAGGATAAGGGAGTGACAATTGTGAGAGAGTGTGTTTGAAATAAATGCTACTAGCCCCCGTAAACCCAAACCTATCCACCTTTTTCTGATAGCGCCTTGTCTCATTTTAGAAGGTATAGTGTTTTTAGAGCTGAAGGAATGAGTGCAGATTATAGACATGTATATTCACTGCTGTCTTAGAAACAGCAACCTCAAATGCCAGGAACTCCTTAAAATAACCAAGAACATGGATCAAGCCGTTCCGTATGAAGTAACAGATTAGATCTGAAAAAAATTGAGATATGCCATGTTGATTTTTAAGTACCTTTATTGAAATATAGTTGACATATGAATAAACTGTGCATATTTAAAGCGTAAAGCATGGTAAAATTTGACATATGATTACATCCATGAAATAGATGTAGTGGCTGCTATGGGTTGGGGGAGGGATAGAAGGGAGTTGAAATAATCACTATAATCAAAATCATGAACATATCCCTATGACCCAAAAGCTTCCTCATGTCCCATTTTTTCTATTGTGATAAATCACCCATAATAAAGTTTTTACTATGTTAACCATTTTAAGTGCACAGTACAGTGTTAACTACATGTACCTTGTGTGCAATCTCTAGAACTTTTATCTTGACAAATTAAAATTAAAATTCTGTACCCATTTAACAACTCCCCTTTATCCCACCCCCAACCCCCAGAAACCACTACTCTACTCTCTGTTTCTAAGAGTTTGACTACTTTAGATACCTCATATAAGCAGAATCATGCAGTATTTGTCTCTTTGTTGCTGTTTATTTCACTTAGCATAATGTCCTTCATGTTCATTGATTTTGTAGCATATGAGAGGATTTTCTTTTTTTGAAGACTGAATAATATTACATTGCACATATGTATTATATTCTCTTTATCCATTCATCTATCAATGGACACTTAGATTGCTTCAATTTCTTGGCTATTGTGAATAATGCTGTAGTGGACGTAGGTGTGCAAATATCTCTTCGAGATCCTATTTTCAATCCTTAGGGATATATACCTGGAAGTGGGGTTTCTGGATTATATGTTAATTATATTTTCAAGTTTTTGAAGAATTGCCATATTGCTTCCCATAGTGGCTGTAGCATTTTACATTCATACTAGCAGTGCACAAGGGTTCCAGTTTCTCCACATCCTTCCTGACACTTTTTTGTTTTTAAAAAAATAGTTGCCATTCTAACGGGTGTGATTTGAAATTTCCTGGTGATTAGAAATGCTGAACACCTTTTCATGCACCTGTTGATCATTTGTATGTCTTCTTTTGAGAAATGTGTATTCAATTCCTTTGCCTATTTTTTAATTGGGTTATTTGGGTTTTGGCTATTGAGTTGTAGGTGTTCTTTATAAATTCTGGATATTAATCCTTTATCAGATTAATGGTTTAAATTATTTTCTCCCATTCTGTAGCTTGCCTTTTTACTCTGTTGTTTCCTTTGCTGTACAGAAGTTTTTAAGTTAGATGTAGTCCCATTTGTCTATTTTTGCTTTTGGTGTCATATCCAATAAATCAGTGCCAAATCCAATGTCAGGAAACTTTTCCCCTATGTTTACTTTTTGGGTTTTTATAGTTTTAGGTATTATGCTTAGGACTTTAGTTCAATTTTAATTAAATTTTTAAATACGGTGTAAGGTAAGACTCCAACTTTATTTATTTATTTATATTTGCATGTGGATATCCAGTTTTCCCAATATCATATGATGAAGAGACAATTTTCTTCCCATTATGTGTTCTTGACACCCTTATGAAAGATCAGTTGACTGTGTATTTGTCAATTTATTTCTGAGTTATCTATTCTTTTCCATTGGACGATATGTTTGTCTTTATACCAGTACCACACTGTTTTGATAACTATAACTTTGTAATATGTTTTGAGAGCAGGAAGTATGAGACCTACAGCTTTATTTTTCTTTCTTACATTTGTTGTGGTTATTAGGGGTCTTTTCAGATTTCACATGAATTTTAAATGTCTTTTCTTTCTATTTCTACAAAAAAAAAGAAAAGCCACATGAATTTTATTAAGGATTGCATTAAATCTGCAGATAGCTTTGTATAATGTTGACATTTCAACAATATTAGGTCTTCCAACCCATGATGGGATGTTTTTCTATTTCTTTATATTTTTACAGCAATACTTTGTTGTTTTCAGTGTGTAAGTCTCTCATCTCCTTGGTTAAGTTTCTTCCTAATTATATTGTTCTTTCTTATGTTACTGAGAATAGGATTTAATTTTTTTCCTTTTCATATTTTTCATTGTTAATGTACAGAAATATGGTGATTTTTTGTGTTAGTTTTGTATCCTGCAACTTTGCTAAATTAATCTACTAGTTCTAACAGTTTTTGTGTGGAATTGTTAGGATTTTCTACATATAAGGTCATGTCTTCTGTAGAGATAATTTACTTCTTCCTCTCTAACTTGGATGCTTTTTAATTTTTTCCTTTCTTATTTTTTCTTTTCTAACTGCTCTAGCTTAGACTTCCACTACTACATTTAACAGAAGTGGCAAGAGATATATCCTTGCCTTGTTCCTGATATTAGAGGGAAAACTTTCAGTTTGCCATGATGTTAGCTGTGAGCTTTTAATACACAGCCTTTATTATGTTAAAATAGTTTCCTTCTATTCCTAGTTAAATGAGAATTTTTATCATGAAAGGCTGTGGAACTTTTCAAATGCTTTTTCTGCATCAATTGATATGATTATGTTGCTTTTGTCCTTCGTTGTGTTAATGTAGTATATTATATTGATTGATTTTTATATGTTTAACCATCCTTGAATTCCAGGAATGGATCCCATTTAGTTACAATGTATACTTTTTTAAAATGTTGAATTCAGTTTACTAGTATTTTGCTGAGGATGTTTGCATTAATATTTATCAGGAATATTGGTCTGTAGTTTTCTTTTTTTGTAATATATTTACCTGACTTTGGTATTAGGATAATGCTGATGTCATAAAATGAGTTTGGAAGTCTTCTCTTGAATTTTGGGGGGACAATTTGAGAAGGATTTGTGTTAATTATTTTTTAAATGATTATTAAACATCTTCAAAAATGTCATCTCATTCTAGGCTTCTCTTTGTTCCAAGGTTTTTGACTGCTGATTAAATCTCCTTACTCATTGTAGATCTGCTCAGATTTTTTTTCTTTTTGAGATGGCATTTTGTTCTGTCACCCAGGCTGGAGCACAATGGTGTGGTCTTGGGTCACTGCAGTCTCCACCTCCTGGTTTCAAGCTGTTCTCCTGCCTCAGCCTCCCAAGTAGTCGGGACTACAGGCGCATGCCACCATGTCTGGCTAATTTTTGTATTTTTTAGTAGAGATGGGGAGATGGGGTTTCACTATATTGGCCATGCTGGTCTCAAACTCCTGACTTCATGATCTGCCCACCTTGGCCTCCCAAAGTGCTGGGATTACAGGCGTGAGCCACTGTGCCTGTCCCAGATTTTTAAATTTCTTCATGATTCAGTCTTGGTAGATAGTATGTTTCTAGAAATTTGTTCATTTCTTCCAGCTTATTCAATTTGTTGGTGTATAATTGTTTGCAGTAGTCTGTTTTGATCTGTTTTATTCCTGCAGAATCAGTTACATTGTCTCATTTCTAATTTTTGTAATTTGAGTCTTCTCTCTTTTTTCTTAGTCAGCCTAAAGGTTGGTCAATTTTATTTATCTTTTCAAAACTTAATTCTTAGTTTCATTGATTTTTTTCTATTCTTTATTTTTTATTTCTCTTGAATTATTTTCTATTTCGTTTCTTCTGCTAACTTTGAGCTTAGTTTGTTCTTTCCCTTGTTCCTTGCTGTTTAAGTCAAGCTGTTGATTTGAGATCTTCCTTCTTTTTTAATGTGCACATTTACCACTATAAACATTTCTGATAGTTCTGCTTTTACCGCATCTCATAAATTCATGTATGTTTTCAATTTTGTTTGTCTCAAGCTGTTTTCTAATTTTTTTTCTGAGTGTTTTCTTTGACTCATTGGTTTTTCAAGAATGTGTTGTTTAATTTCCACGTATTTTTCTATTTTTCCATTTTTCTTTTGCTATCGATTTCTAGTTTTACTCCACTGGTGTCATGAAATATACTTGGTATAATTTCAATCTTCTTAAATTTGTTAAGGAATTGAAATTCATTTAATGGCCCAACATATGATCTATCATTGAGGATGTTCCACATGCATCTGAGAAGAATGTGTATTCTGCTGTTGTTGGGGGGAGTGTGCTGTGTGGGTTTAATTGTTCTACAGTTTTGTTCAAGTCTTCTGTTTCTTTTTTATGTGTAAATATATTTTTAAGTTTCATTTTTAATTATACATTAACAAATTATAGTTGCATATATTTATGGATTACAAAGTGATGTTATGATTTATAAACACAATATGAAATAATTATATCAAGTGAATTAGGATATGCATCACCTCAAATACTTATCATGTTTTGTGTGTGTTGAGAACATCTGATGAAATTTACTCTTAGTGATTTGGAAATCTAAAATACATTAATATTTACTGTATTCACCATACCATGCAATAAATCTCAAAGAGAAAAACCTCGTGTCTAATGAGGCTTTGCACCCTTTGACGATTACCTCCTTATTTGCTTACTAACACCCCCAGCCTCTGATAACCACCATTCTATTCTTTGCTTCTTTGTGTTCTATTGTTTTAGATTACACATATAAGTGAGAACATGTGCAGTTTATCTTTCTTTGTCCTTGGCTTATTGCTTACTTCACTTAGTATAGGATTCTCAAATTCGTCTATGTTGTTAGAAAAGACAAAATCTTTCTCTCTTTTTTTTTTTTTTAGACACAGGGTCTCATTGTCACACAGGCTGAAGTTCAGTTCCACTTTCTTAGCTCACTGCAGCCTCAAACTCCTGTCTCAAGTGATCCTCCTGGGACTACAGGTGCATGTTTCCATACCTGGCTAATTTTTAAATTTTTGGTAGAGACCCGGTCTTCCTATGTTGGCCCAGGTTCGTCTCTAACTCCTAGCCTCAAGTGACCCTGCTGCCTTGGCCTCCCAAAGCCCTAGAATTACAGGTGCAAGTCACACTCAGCCTTCTTACATTTTTAAGGCTCAGTAATATTCCATTTTGTATATATACCACATTTTCTTTATCCATTCATCTTTTGATAGACACTTAGATTGACTCCATATCTTGTCTGTTATGAATCGTGCTGTAGTGAACATGGGAGTGCAAACATCTTTTTGACATATTGATTTCAAATCCTTTGGGTAAATATCCAGAAGTGTGGTTGCTGGATCATATGGTAATTCTATTTTTAGTGTTTTGAGGAACCTCCATACAGTTGTCCATATGACTGTCCTAATTCATATTGATTTTTGCCGACAGTCTACATGGTTCATTTCTCACCACATCCTCACTAATATTTATATTTTTGTTTTCTCTTTATTAATCTGTCTGGTTAGTGTTTTCGTTATTGAAAGTGAAGTATTAACATCTCCTGTTATTATTAGGAGTTGAGTTGCCCAGCGACTGTCCCTGGTCTAACTGCTATCTGCACTCAGAGGTTCTCCTCTTCTCTCCCTCTCTGTTGTGTCGTTCTGCTGTCGTTCTGCTGGTCTGCTGGTCTGCTTCTGGACCCTGGGACTCGGAGTTTATATGGGTGCAGAATAGAGGGTGTGGCAGGGCAAATGGTAACTTTTGGGGCATGAAATCAGTAATGCCTGTTTTCATTTAGGGCCATGAGTCTTCAGGCTTGAGGGTGAGGCCTTTTCTGGGAAACCGCCCTCTTCTACCCAGTGTTTCCCTGTCTCCTGTCCCTATCAGTTTCTTCCATGTTGTTGCAAAAGACTGAATCTCATTCTTTTACGGCTGACTAGTGTGCCACTGTTTATAGGTACCACATTTCTTTATCCATTAATATCAGTTCATGGATATCTATTTCTTTATCAGTTAATGGACACTTCGGTTGCTCCAATATCTTGGCCATTGTGAACAATGCTGCAACAAACGTGGGAGTGCAGATATCTCCTCAATATACTGATTTCCTTTCTTTTGGGTACACACCCAGCAGTGGGATTGCCAGATAATATGTTAGCACTATTTTTAGTTTCTTGAGAAACCTTTCTCTTTTTGAGAAACTGTTCTCCATAGTGGTTGTACCAATTTACATTCCCACCAACAATGTATATGTTAACTCTAATTTCAGTTTTTTGAGAAACCTCCAAACTTTTCTCCATAGTGGTTGTACCAAGTTGCATTCCCACCAACAATGTATGAGGGTTCCCTTTTCTCCACATCCTTACCAGCATTTGTTATTGCCTGTCCTTTGGAAATAAGCCATTTTAACTGAGGTGAGAAGATACCTCATTGTACTTTTGATTTGCATTTCTCTGATAATCAATGATGTTGAGCACTTTTTCATATGCCTATTTGTCATTTGTATGTCTTCTTTTAAGAAATGTCTATTCAAACCGTTTGCCCATTTTTAAATTGGATTATTAGTTTTTTCCTGTGGAGTTGTTTAAGCTCCTTGTATATTCTGGTTATTAATCCGTTGTCAAGCGGATAGTTTGTAAATGTTTTCTCCAATTCTGTGGGTTGTCTCTTCACTTTGTTGATTGTTTTCTTTGCTGTGCAGAAGCTTTTTAACTTGATATGACCACATTTGTCCATTTCTGCTTTGGTTGCCTGTACCTTTGGGGTACTACTCAAGAAATTTTTTCGTATACCAATGTCCTGGAGAGTGTCCCCATTGTTTTCTTTTAGATGCTTCATAGTTTGAGGTCTTAGATTTAAGTCTTTAATCCATTTTGATTTGATTTTTGTATATGGCAAGAGATAGAGGTCTAGTTTCATTCTTCTGCATATGAATATCCAGTTTTCCTAGCACCATTTGGTATACACTTTTCCCCAGTGGATGTTCTTGGCAACTTTGTCAAAGATGAGTTCACTGCAAGTGTATAGATTTGTTTCTGGGTTCTCTATTGTGTTTAGTTTGTAATGTATCTGTTTCTATGCCAGTACCATGCTGTTTTGGTTATTATAGCACTGTATAATTTGAATTCAGGTAATATGATTCCACCAGTTTTGTTCTTTTTGGTTAGGATAGCTTTGACTATTCTGGGTCTTTTGTGATTCCATATACATTCTAGGGTTGTTTTTCCTTTTGCTGTGAAAAAATGTCATTGGTATTTTGATATGGATTATATCGAACCTGTAAGTTGCTTTGGGTAGTATGGACATTTTAACAATATTTATTTTTCTAATCCATGAACATAGAATATCTTTCCATTTTTTGGTGTCGTTTTCAATTTCTTTCATCAGTGTTGTATAGTTTTCATTGTAAAGATCTTTCACTTGCTTGGTTAATCCCTAGACATTTTATTTTATTTGTGGCTATTGTAAATGAGAATACTTTATTTTGTTTTCGGATTGTTCACTGTTGACATATAGAAATGCTACAGATTTTTGTATATTGATTTTGTATCCTGCTACTTTACTGAATTTATCAATTTTAATAGTTTTTGGTGGCATCTTTAGAGTTTTCTAAGTTAAGATCACATCATCTGTAAACAAGAATAATTTGACTTCTTTTCCAATTTGGATGCCTTTATTTCTTTATCTTATCTGATTACTCTGGCTAGGACTTCCACTACTATGCTGAATAACAGTGGTGACAGTGGGCATTCTTGTCATGTTTCAGATCTCAGAGAAGTCTTTTAGTTTTTCCAAATTTAGTATAATTCTAGCTATCAGTCTGTTGTATATGGCATTTATTATGTTGAGGTACATTTTTTTCTGTACCCAGTTTTTACAGGGTTGTTATCATGAAGGGATGTTGAATATTATCAAATCTTTTCTCAGCATCAATTGAAATGATCATTATTTTGTCCTTCATTCTGTTGATATGATGTATAATCTTAATTGATTTGTGTATGTTGAACCAATCTTGCATCCCAGAAAGAAATCCCACTTGGTCATGATGAATAATTTTTTTAATGTATTGTTGAGTTTGGTTTGCTGGTATTTTGTTGGGGAATTTTTCTTTTTTCTTTTTTCTTTTCTTTTTTTTTTTTTTTTTTTTGTTTGTTTGTTTGTGAAAGAGCACACTTTATTGGGAAGCAGAGTGCTGCACAGTGACCAACAGATGATGGCCGCCCAGTGGGCACTTACACATCATACTCCAAAAGACACATAGGATGTTTTGCTAATAAAAATCAACAGGAACAGGGATTCCTCTGGGCAACTCCCCCAACCTCATCCCTTTCAGGGGTCAGGAAATCTCCCAACCATGTTCCTAACGGCCGCTGTGGTTCACTAGAGATAGACAGCCCCTCAGGGGAGCCTTCCTGTTTCTTATAAAGAATATTTTCTTTAGATTTTTTTTGAAGTCTTCATTTGTTATTTTCATTCTACATTCTCTTAAGACCACCAGACTAGCTTCTCTACGTATTTCCTTGATGTCAGCACCAGAGAGGTCATCTTTAGCCATAATCAAATCATCCAGGGTTACATCATCAGCCAGCATCATCCTCCTTGTGTGAATCTGAAAGATGTGCTTCTCAGTCTTTTCATCAGGCAGGGGGAACTCAATCTTTCTGTCAATGTGGCCTGGTCTGATAAGTGCTGGATCCAAAGTTTCTATTCAGTTTGTGGCCATGATAACTTTCACATCTCCCCTAGAATCAAATTCACCTAACTGGTTCAACAATTTCAACATTGTTCACTGAATGAATTTCCCTCTCATCACCAGAATTTGAGTCATATCTTTTTGTCCCAATGGCATCAATAAACACGATGGACAGTGCATGTTTTTCAGCAACTCGAAACAATTTCCATACAAATTTGGGCGCATCATCTAGGTACTTCTGAATAAGTTCAGAGCCAATCACTCTCAAGAAAGTGGCCGAGGTTTGGTTTCCTACTGCTAAGGCTAACAAGGTTTTACCTGTGCCAAGTGGACCATAGAGAATGACCCCTTTAGGAGGCTTTATACCCATCTCTTCATCATATTCAGGATGGGTTAGAGGAAGCTCCACAGATTCCTTAATTTCCTAAATTTGGTTGTCCAACACTCCAGTATTAGCATAGATCTCCTGAGGGGACTTTTCCACCTTCATCACCGTGACTAGGGGATCCATGTCATCCATCAGCACCCTATCACAGTATGCAACTTGTGGTTGAGCAGGACCTAGCATCCAGATTTCAGCAGATCCTTGTCTACAAATAAAAAATGCTGATGTAGTATTCTGAGCTCACAGATGTAGACATGATGGCATGATTTTCATTGATGATCCCTTCCAAAGTTCCTACTGACACTGGGGTACCCGTCAGATCATCCACTTTTGATCTTTCCTCCTCTTGCTTTTCTTGTAATGGTTTCATTTGTTTCTGATTTCTAATGAATTATCCCTCCATGAGAAGATAGTCTTTCATTCTCTTTAACTTCAATAATTTTAATGAGCACTGAGTGTTAGGTGTCAACAGTGGCAGTTTGCTGGCAGCATCCGGTTCCTTTGTTTTCTTCTTCTTTTTCCCCACTGTAGTTGGTACAGGAGGTTCATATTTCTTTTCCTTGTCCTTGTCATCTTTCTTGCCACCTCCAGAAACATGACCACACTGTGACTTTGACCCATCTTGCCTTGGCCACTTAGGCTGAGGATTTTTTCAATAGTCATCAGAGATATTGACCTGTAGTTTTCTTTTTTTAATATTTCTTTGTCTGATTTTGGTATCAAGGTAATACGGGCCTCATAAGATGAGTTCACCCAACATTGGCACACTCAAATATATAAAGCAAATGTGTGTGTGTGGGTGTGTGTGTGTATGTGTGTATATATATACACACACACATATATATATATACACACAGACACATATATATATTTAAAATAATTAGATCCTCTCATTGATTTGATCCTTTTATCATTATATAATGACTTTCTTTGTCTCTTCTTATAGTACTTGTGTTGAAATCTATTTTTTCTGATATAAGTATAGATGCTCCTGCTTTTGTTTTAAATTTCCATTGTCATGGAATATCTTTTTTCATGCCTTTGTTTTCAGTCTATGTGTGTCTTTAGAGATGAAGCATGTTTCTTGTAGGCAACAGATTATTTGGTCTTGTTTCTTCATCCATTCAGCCACTCTGTTCCTTCTGATTAAATAGTTTAGTTTATTTACCTTCAACATTATTATTGATAAGTAAGAACTAACTCCTGCCATTTTGTTATTTGTTTACTGGTTGTTTTGTGGTCTTCTTTTCTTTTTCCTGCTCTCCTCTCCTCTCCTCTCCATTTTTCTTTTAGTAAAGGTGATTTTCTCTGGTGATATGATTTAATTTCTTGCTTTTTATTTTTTGTGTATTTGCTGTTTGTTTTCTGTTCTGAGGTTACTATGAGAGGTTACTATGAGACTTGCAAATACTGTCTTATAAGCTATTATTTTAAGCTGATAACATTGTTTGCATAACCAAAGAAATAAGCAAAAAGAAAACTAATAAAAACTCTACAGCTTACCTTCATCCCCCCACTTTTAAACTTTTTGTTGTTCCTATGTATATCTTATTGTACTGTCTATGTCTTAAATAGTTATAGTTATTATTTTTTATTAGTTCATCATTTATTCTTTCTACTTAAGAGTAGTTTACACAGCACAGTTAAGTATAATATTGTGTGCTTTTTTGTGTGCTACTACCAGTGAGTTTTGTTACCCTCAGATGATTTCTTATGCCTCATTAATGGTTCTTTTCTTTCTGATTAAAGTATTCTGTTTAGCATTTCATGTGGGGCAGGTCTGGTGTTGAAATCCCTCAGCTTTTATTTGTCTGGGAAAGTCTTTCTTTCTACTTAATGTTTTAAGGATATATTTTTTTTTACCATGAATGTTATTCTAAGGTAAAAGTGTTTTTTCCTTCAGCATTTTAAGTATGTCATGCCAGTCTCTCCTGGCCTATAAGGTTTGCACTAAAACGTCTGCTGCAAGACGTATTGGAGCTTCATTGTATGTTAGTTGTTTCTTTTCTTTTCTTTTTCTTTCTTTCTTTTTTTTTTTTTTTTTTTGGATTCTTTCTTTATCCTTGACCTTTGGGACTTTCATTATTAAATGCCTTGAGGTAGTCTTCTTTGGGTTAAATCTGCTCTGGGTATTTTATAACCTTCAGGTACTTGGATATTGATATCTTTCTCTACGCTTGGGAAGTCCGTTGTTATAATCCTTTTGAATAAATTTTATACCCCTATCTTTTTCTCTACCTCCTCCTTAAGGTCAATAACTCAGATTTGTCCTTATGAGGCTACTTTCTAGAGCCTGTAGGTGTGTTTCATTGTTTTTTATATTCTTTTTTCTTTAGTCTCCTCTGACTGTGTATTTTCAGATAGCCTGTCTTCAAACTCACCAATTCTTCCTTCTGCTTGACCAATTCTGCTATTAAGAGACTCTGATGCACTCTTCAGTATATGAATTTTACTTTTCACTCCAGAATATCTGCTTGATTCTTTTTAATTATTTTAATTTCTTTGTTACATCTGATAGAATTCTGAATTCCTTCTCTGTGTTATCTTGAATCTATTTGAGTTTCCTCAGCACAGGTATTCTGAATTCTCTATCTGAAAGGTCACATATCTCTGTTTCTCCAAAATTGGTCCTTGGTGCTTTGTTTAGTTCATTTGGTGAGGTCATGTTTTCCTGCATGGTATGGATACTTGTAGGTGTTCAACTGTGTCTGGGCATTAAAGAGTTAGGTATTTACTGCAGTCTTTGTAGTCTGGGCTTATTTGTACCCATTCTTCTTTGGAAGGCTTTCCAGATGTTATAAAAGACTTGGGTGTTGTGATCTAAGTTTCTGCTTTAGGGAGCACCCCAAGCTCAGTAGTGCTGTGGTTCTTTCAGATTTGTAGAGGTACCACCTTGACTGTCTGGAACAAAATCTAGAAGAATTCTCCAGATTATTAGGCAGAGACTCTTATTACCTTCCCTTTCTTTCTCCCAAACAAATGTAGTGTCTTTCTGTTCTGAGCAACCTGAAGCTGGATGTGGAGTGACAAAAGCACCCCTGTGGCTATCACCACTAGTACTATGCTATGTCAGACCTGAAGCCAGCAAAGCACTGGGTCTCATCCAAAGCCTACTGTAACTATTCCTTGGCTTCTGCCTATGTTTGCTCAAGGCTGTGGGGCTCTATAATCAGCTCTACAATCAGCAAGTGATGGAACTAGTCTGGCATATGTCCTTCCCTTCAAGTCAGCGAGTTCCTCCAGGCCCCAGGTGGGTCCAGAGTTGCTATTACAGGAGCCAGGAACTAGAGTTAAACCTTAGAAGTCTACCTGGTGTTCTATTATCCTGTGACTGAGTACAAAATATTGTACTCAAACAAGATTACACACTACTCACTCTTCCTTCCCCTTTACCAAAGCAGAGGTCACCTCATGACCACCACCACCACAGGTCACAGGGAGTACTGCTAGACTACCACTAATGTTCCCTTAAGGCCCAAGGGCTACTTAGTCAGCTTATAGTGAATTCTGCCTGGCCTGGGATTTACCCTTAAGGGCAATGGGCTCCCCTCCGGCCCAGGGAAGGTCTAGAAATAATGTTCAAGAGTCAAGTCCTGGAATCAGAGACCACATGAGCCCCTTTGATCATACATCCCACTGTGGTCAAGCTGGTACCTAAGGCATAAGACAAAGTTCGCTTTACTTTTCCCTGTACTTTTCTCAAACAGAAGGATTCTTGCCCTGTAGCCACTACAGCTGGGAATGCACTGAGTCTCAACTGAAGCCAGCAAGTCTCAGAGTCACACTCAAGACCCATGATATAGCACCTGGGTATCGCTGTTGGTTATTCAGTGCCCAAGGGCTCTTCAGTTAGCAGATGATGAATCCTGCCAAGACTGGGTTATTCCTGTCAAAGCAATGAGTTCCTTTCTGGCCCAGGTTGTGTCTAGAAATGCCATCCAGAAGCTAGGGACTGGAAAAGGGGGCGTCACAACTCTGACTAATGCCAGATCCTGCTGTGGCCAAGCTGGTATCTAAGGTACAAGACAAAGTCCTCCCACTCTTCCCTCTCCTTTCCTCAAGTGAGAGGAAAGGGCCTCTTTTGGAGCTGTGAGCTGTGCAGCCTGGGCTTAGGGGAGGAGAAATGCCAGTGCTCCAGCTGCTGTCTCAGTAGATCACATGCCTTCCAAGTCCACTGGCTTTGGGCCCAGTTCGGCACTAGCACTCATTCAAGAGTTGCAGTTCTTGTGGCCTAGTCTGCCTTTCTTTACTTAGAGACTTGGAGCACCTTAGCCTGCAGGAGTGAGGTTGGTGGGAACTCAAGGTCCTACCACTGGGCTCAGTGATTTCCCTCTGGCTGGGGCTGATTTAAGTGCTCCCTTCATGGTTGGGCATCAGATGAGTTTGGTCCGTTTTTACTTTCTGCTATAAGAAACCAGCACTGAGTTTAATGCCTCACAGTTGTTGTGCTCTCCCATTCTCCAGCACACAGAATCATTCTCCACTCCATGCTGCCACTGCCACGGGATGGGGGGCAGGGGTGGTGTTGATAATTCAAGACTGTTTTTCCTACTTCTTCAGCGCCTCTTCCAGTGATATGAAGTTAAAACCAGGTACTATGAATGCTCACCTCATTTTTGGTTCTTCTGAAGATTCTTTTTTTTATGTAGATAGTTATCAAATTGGTGTCCTTTCAGAGGGGATAATCAGTGGAGCCTTCTATTCCACCTTCTTGCTCCCCACCAAGCCTGCATGGAACATTTTTTTGGTATATATTTACTCTTAATCTATGTATTTTTGTCTTCTTTTGAGACAGGATCTCACTCTGCACCAAGGGTGGAGTGAAGTGGTGTGATCATGGCTCATTGCAACTTCAACCTCCCAAGTTCAATCAATCCTTCTACCTCAGCCTCCAAAATAGCATGGACTACAGGCATGTGCCACCATGCCTGGCTAATTTTTATACTTTTTGTAGAGATGGTGTTTTGCCATGTTGCCCAGACTGGTCTCAAATTCCTGAGCTCGAGCAATTTTTCTGCTTTGGCCTCCCAAAGTGCTGAGATTACAGGTATGAGCTACTACACCCTGCCGTCACATTGCTTTTTAATCCCTACTTCCCACTTCCTCTTGCTTCTACCACCTTCTATTTTTCACAAAGCCACTGATCTACTTTCTTTCACTTTGGATTTATTTGAATTTTCTATAAATTTTATAAATGGAATCACATAACATATGGTCATTTTTGTCTAGTTTATTCATTAGTATAATTATTTTGCTAATTATGGAGGAAAAAAATAAATAAAAGACATCCAGATTAGAAGTGAAGAAGTAAAATGGTCTTCATTCACAGTCTCCATAATGGTGTATGTGAAAACCCGTTCGAATCTATTTTTAAAAGCTACTAGAGCTAACAAGCAAATTTAGCAATGTGGTCATGCCATTTTATTGCTAATTAGTATTTTATGGTATGACTATATGATAATTTATTATTACAACTGTTAATGGATATTTTGTTGATTTTGTTTTTTTTAATATTTTATTTTATTTTTTAAGTTTCAGAGTACATGTGCAGGATGTGCAGGTTTGTTATATAGGTAAACATGTGCCATGGTGGTTTGCTGTACCTATCAACTATCTTGGTATTAAGCCCAGCATACATTAGCTCTTTTCCCTAATGTACTTTCAAAAATAAATCTCCCCACCAGGCACAGTGGTTTACACCTGTAATCCCAGCACTTTGGGAAGCCAAGGCGAGAGGATCACCTGAGTTCAGGAGTTCAAGACCAGCCTGGCCAACATGACAAAGCCCCGTCTCTACTAAAAATATAAAAATTAGCCAGGTGCGGTGGTGCGGGACTGTAGTCTCAGCTACTCTGGGGACTGAGGCAGGAGAATCACTTGAATCTGTGAGGTGGAAGTTGCAGTGAGCCGAGATTGACCTATTGCACTCCAGCCTGGGTGACAGGGCGAGATTCCATCTCAAAAATAAATAAATAATATTCTATAAATATTTCTGTACATTTTTTGTGAAGACATGTTTTCATTTTTCTTAAGAGATCTTGGTTGGATCATATGGTAGATACATATTTAGCTTTTAAGAAACTGTCAAATTGTTTTCCATAGTAGTTGTAACATTTTGTATTCCCACCAGCTGTGTATGAGAGTATGAGTTGAGTAGCTCTACATTCTCACAATACTTGGAAAGAGCAGTCCTCTTAATTCTAGCCATTGTGTTAGATGTACAGTAGTAGATTATGGTGTTTTAATTTGCATTTCCCTAATGAACAGTGTTGTTGAGCATCTTTTCAAATGCTTATTTACCACGTGTTCATTTTATTTTCTTTGGCGAAATATCTGATCAAATATTTTCAAATATTTTCCTTTTTTTTTTTTTTTTTTTGAGATGGAGTTTTACTCCAGTCACCCAGGCTGGAATGCAATGGTGCGATCTTGGCTCACTTCAACCTCTGCCTCCCAGGTTCAAGTGATTCTCCTGCCTCAGCTTCCCGAGTAGCTGAGATTACAGGTGTGTGCCACAACGCCCAGTTAATTTTTTTATTTCTAGTAGAGACGGGATTTCATCATGTTGGTCAGGCTGGTCTTGAACTTCTGACCTCGTGACCCCTCACGTCGGTCTTCCAAAGTGCTGGGATTGCAGGCTTGAGCCACCGTGCCTGGCCATATTTTGCCCATTTTTAATTGAGTTGTTTGTTTTCTTTTTATTGAGTTGTTTTGAAACAGTTGTATTATTTTTAATTTTGATGGATGCATAATAGTTGTATATATTCATGGGGTACATGTGATATTTTGATACAAGCATATAATGTGTAATCATTACATCCAAGTGACTGGGTATCTATCACCTTAAACATTTATGATTGTTATGTGTTAGGAACATTTCAATTCTACTCTTCTAGTTGTTTTGAGATATACAACAAATTACTGTTAACTATAGTCACCCGATTGTGCTACCAAACACTAGATTTTATTCCTTCTATTAACTATATAGTTGCACATATTTATCTACTGTTCTTTATCTGCCATTCCCACTACCCTTCCTAGCCTCTGGCAACCATTATTCTAATCTCTATCTCCAAGAGATCATTTCTTTTTAACTCCATATATGAGTGAGGACATCATTTAACATAATGTCCTCCAGTTATTTCCATGTTGTTGCAAATGACAGGATATTATCATTTTTTATGGCTCAATAACATTGTATTATACATACATATCACATTTTCTTTATCCACTCATGTTAATGGACATGTAAGCTGATTGTGTATCTTGGCTATTGTGAACAGTGCTTCAATTAACATAGGAGTGCAGATGTCTCTTTGATATATTGATTTCCTTCATTTTTTTATTTGGACCTATACCCAGTCATGGGATTGTTGGTATATTCTTGAGTTTTGAGAATTCTTTTTGTAGTTTCTATACATCCTTCATTAGATATACGCTTTTCAAAATTTTTTTGCTCTATGACTTATTGTTTTTTAATTGTAAAGAGTCTTTCAAAAAATACTTGTTTTAATTTTAATAAAGTTCAATTTATCAATTTTTAAAGGACCATGCTTTTGGTAATATATCTAAGAAATCTTTATCAAACTCTATGTCACTAATATATTCTTCCATATTTCTGCTAAAAATCTGAAAGTTTTAGGTTTTATATTTAGGTTTATAATATATTTTGAATTAATTTTTTATATGGCATGAGGTATAGATCAAAATTTATATCTGTTGCTTATGGTTATTCAAGTGTTTCAGCACCAGCACATCTCTGCTGAATTTTCTTTGCATCTTTGTTGAAAATCATTTGCTGCTGTATGTGAGGTCTCTTTCTGGATTCTCTATTCTGTTTTATTGATCTAGTTGTTTATCTTTTTGCCAGTGCCACACTGTCTTGATTATTGTAGTTTTATAGTACTTCTCGAAATCAGGTACTGTTAATGCTTTGATTTTGTTCTTTGTTTGAAGTCATTTTGGCTATTCTCGGTCCTTTGCATTTCCACACGACTTTTAGAATCTGCTTACCAATTTTCACTTTTAAAAAGCTTAATGGAATTTGATTAGGAATGCTTTAAATATGTAGATCAATTTGGAGAGAACTGACATCTTAACAATAATTGAGACATCCCATCTATTAACGTGGTATATCTCTTCATTGACTTAAGTTTTCATTAATTTCCTGGAAATGTTTTGTAGCTTTCAGTGTACAGTTCCTGTATATCTTTAATAGGATTTATACTTAAATACTTGCTATTTCTGATGTTATTATAAATATTAGTATTTGTGTTTATTTTTATCTTCAATATCTGACTATTTATTATTAGTGTAGAGAAATGAAACTTATTTTTATATAGTGATCTTGTGTCCTGTAACATTGCTAAATTTGCTTATTAATTCTAGTAGCTTTTTTATGGACTCTATCAGATTTTCTCATAAATAATCATACAGGCTGCTAATAAAGACAACTTTTACTTATTCATTTCTAATCTGAATAGCTTTTTCTTTTCCCAATTATACTGGATAGAACCTCTATTACAATGTTAAAAATAAATATTATGAGCAAATATTATTGCCTTGTTTCTTATCTTAGGGGAAAAATTTTAAATCTTTGCATCATTAAGGATGAAATTAACTGTAAATAAAGTTCAAAAAGTTTCCTTTTATTCCTAGGTTGGTGAGAGTTTTTATCAGGAAAATAGGTTAGGTTTTTACCAAATGTTTTCCTGCCTCTATTAACAGCATCATAGGCTTTTTCTTCTTTAGTTTGTTAATATGATGAATTATGTTGATTGATTTTTTTAAGGTTAAAACAACTTTGCGTTCCTGGGAAAACTACACTTGGTGATAATATATTATTTCTGTTTGTATATTGCTGAATTTAATTTGTTAAAATTGTATTAAGAATTTTTACCTCTGTATCCATGTGGATTGTTGAAAAGCAGCTTTCTTTTCTTGTGATCTCATTGTCTTATTTTAGAATCAGAGTAATGCTGGCCTAACATAATGACTGGGAAGGATTTTCTCTGCTTCAATATACGGGAATAATTTGTGTAGGATTGGTATTTTTTTTTAGTGTTGATAAAATTGCTCAGTGATGCTATCCAAGCCTATAATTTTCTTTGTGGAAAAGTTTTAACTACAAATTCAGTATCTTTAGTAGTTATAGAGTTATTCAAGTTATCTATTTCTCCTTGAGTGAGCTTTTATAGTTTCTGTCTTTCAATAAATTAATCCATTTCCTCTAATTTGTTGGATTTATTGGCAAAACATTTTTAGTATTGTTATCTTTATTATCTTTGCAATACCTGTAGAATATAGTCACATCACCATATTGGTAATATAAGATTTTTTCCATTTTTTTCCTAATTAGCTTGGCTACATATTTATCAATATTTTTGTTTTTCTCAATGAAATAGTTTTTGTTTTCATTTTATAGACTTCCACTCTCACCTTTATTGCTTTCTTTCTTCTTCTTGTTTCTTCTTATATTTGCCCTACTTTTTCTAGTTTCTTAGTTAAAGTCTTTGATTTGGGACTTCTCACGTTTCTTAATACAAGCATTATTTCTATTAATTTTCCTTTAATTGTTACTTTAGCAATGACCTACAAGTATATATATTCTTTGTTCTCATTTTCATCCAGTTCAAAATATTGTAATTTTCCTTTAGATTCCTTCTTTACCCAATAGGTTATCCTAAAATAAACTTGGTTTTTAAATATAGGGATTTTTTGTAGTTCCTTCTGTTACTAATTTCTAGTTTAATTTTATAGTGACCAGAAAACATAGTTGGCATAATTTATATCCTCATCTTTCTGCTGCCATCCTTCCTTTTTTCTCTGTAGGTAACATGTCTGGTTACTTTTAAATTTTTCTCTTTATTGCTAATGGTGAACATTTTTATTTTGATGTGACTATTGCAGTTTTCATCATTTTTTAATTATTGGGGTGCCTTGCTTATTGGATCTGTGTTTACAGTTTTCAACAAATTTGAAAAAAAAATGACTATATATTCAAATATTTTTCTACTCCCAATTTTCCTTTGAAAACTCCAATTACACATATATTTAAGTGCTTGAAGTTGTCCCATGAAACACTGATATTGTGTTTATTTTTTTCTTACCATTTTATTTTGAATTTCTTAAAGTCTCCAAGTTCTCCAATCTTATCTTTTGTAATATCTATTCTGCTATGATGCTATTAATTCAATCTAGTATATTTTCATTATAGGCAATGAAGTTTCATCTTTATAAGTTTAAATTGGAAGATGTAGATATATTCTCTTTTGATACTTTCCATGTCTCTACTTAACATACTCAATCTTTCCTCTAGGTATAGAACATATGGAGTACAATTATAAGAACTATTTTAATATCCTTCTTTGCTAATTCTAACATTTATGTCGATTTTTATTACTTAATTTTCTCCTCATTATCACTCATATTTTTCCGCTTCTTTGCATGATGAGTAATTTTCTTACTGTATGCACATGTGGTGAGTTTTACCTTGTTGGGTGCTCAATATGTTTGTATTCCCATAAGATATAAAAGAGGAACTTTTTATGGAGGACACAGTGTAGTTTCTTGGGAAAAGTTTGATACTTTCAGATCTTACGTTAAAGATCTTTTAGGTAAGAAAAGAATAGAATTTTTGCCTGATGCTAATAGTGCCTCATTACTGAAACAAGATCTTTCTGGGTACCCTTCCCAGTGTTCTGTGAATGAAGAAATCTTCCATTTTGGCTGGTGGAAGCAGACACTATTCTTGGTCCTTTGTAAATGCTGGCACTATCTGATACTGTTGTTAAGTCGTTCTTTCTCCAGCTTCAGGTAGTTTCCTTACACGTCCATTGATCAGTATTCTTCCAAATACCCAAGTGGAACCCTCTGCAAATCTCTGGAGTTCTTTTTCTGTGTAGCCCTCTACTCTCCAGTCGTCTTCCCTACAAACTTGAGCTGCCTTTGTCTCCCAGAACACTTAGCTCTGTCACATTGGCTTAACTCTGAAATTGCAACATAAGAGTTCATCAGGCTTGCCCTTTCTGCATTGTGGCCCAGAAATTGTTTCAAGGCAATAAGCTTGGCCTTATTGCCCCCCATATAAGCTACTTCATTTATTTGCTCTCTTAAGGACCATTTACTTAATTATCTGATGTCTAATGTCTTTAATTATTTCATACATTTTCAATTTTAAAATTGTTTTAGGTAGAAAGACAAATATAGTTACTATTGCTCTGTCTTTTCCAGTAGTAGCATTGATCATACACTGTTTATTAATTGTAAGATTTAACAGTGTCAAGATATCAAGTCTCCCCAAGTCAATCTATAAGTTAATGAAATTTCAATGAAATTTACAAATTTTTTGTGAAAGTAGAAACACTGATTCTTAAATCTGGATGTAAGACTAAGTGTCTAAGACTAGAACAGAATTCCCATTACCCTGTAATGCTTTATCATCTTACACTGCTTACTCTCATTTATAGTTCTTATTACCCCTTGACATACTGTCTTTAACCATTTTTTATCTGTCTTTAACCCCAACTAGAATGTATGATGCACAAGAGCAGGAATTTCAGTTTGTTCATTGCTATATCCCTAGTGTCTAACACATATACACTAAATACTTATTAATTGAACAAAAACTGCATGCCAAAGAAAATTCCAAAAAAGAAGATTGGGAATTTGGCTTAGCATATATCAAGACGGTAGAAGGCAATAGCGATTAAGACCATTTGGGTATTACTGCATGGATACACAAAAAAATCAGTGGAGCAAAACAGGGAGGCCAGAAGTAGCTCTTATTGTATACAAAATTTGGTTAACATATTATAGAAATGCCATTACAAATCAGTTATAAAAGGACGGAATTAGTTAACAAATACCACTCAGACAATTGCCTTCCTTTTGGGAAAAATATGTGCATAATAAATTCTATGTGGTTAGGCTAATCTAAGTAGCCTAAGAAAAGCTTTTAGCAACAATTACATAAGAATATCTTTATGATCCTATTGTAGAAAAAAAATATTTTAGACATTACACAAAAGGCACATCTTATAAAGAGAAGAGAAAGATTAATAAATTTGATTATATAAATATGTAAACCTTCTGTTATATAAAAGAATATCATAAACATAGAGAAAACATGAGACACAAACTGAGAGAAGATATTTGAAACTTGTATAACAACCAAAGAATTAGTGTTAATATAAAAATGTATTTATGAAAGTCTTACCAAACCGCACCCCAGCCAAAAAAAAAAAAAAAAAAAAAAAACTAAAAGGCAAAAACCAAATGGGAAAAAGGGCAAAGGATTTGAGCAGAAAATTCATAGAAGAGAAAACCTGGATAGTTAACAAATATACAAAATGCATATATTTATGCATAATCAAAGAAAACTAATATAACATGTTATTTCACTCACACCAAATTGGCAAAAATTGAAGCCTGACAATATCAAATGTTGATAGGAATGTGGGGGGTGTGAGTTCTGTTAAAGGAGTACTACTACTTTGGAGAATAATTTTGCAATCTCTGGTAAAATTTAAAATGTTCCCATCCTACAGTTTAGAAATTTAGTGTCTAGATTCATGGCCCAGGAAAACTCTTGTACTTGTACAGCAGGATATCTTTAGAGGGAAGTGAATTTGTTCAAGTAATATTTTGGAAGCATTTAAATGTTGTCAGCATGGAGAATAAAGAAATAAAATGTAGCGTAGTGATACAACAGAGCAGACTTTCTCAAGTGCAGTTTAGGGAGGAAATTTCGGTGGCCTAAGGCATCCATTAAATGTAATGAATTAACTAATTGCAATATATCTAGAATGGTCCTGATTATGTATCATCGTTGGAAGAATTAAGAAAGAAGTCATTGAAATCATTGTCTTAGGTTCAGTGGTTAAGTTGAAGATCTCTGCCTGAGACAGGCTGCCATGCAGCAATTAAATTCAATGATCTTGAATTGCATGTATCAATATGAAAAGATCCCCCCACATAAGAATAAATATAAAAATCAAGATGCAATAACTTACATAAAATATGAAAGCATTCATATAAAATTGAAAAACATAACGTTATATGTTTTCTTAGATGTTTCTAAAGTATGTAGTAAAAATATGAAACCACAAACTGGAATGATATAAACTAAGCTAATGAAAGTTTATTTGGGGAGAAGTAAAGAGGGAATAAGAATGAGAAAGACTTCAACTAAGTAATATTTTATTTCTTTCATAGGTAAAGTATATCTGAAGCAATGATGCCAAAATATTAACATTAATTAATTGTGGATACTGGAAACACAGATACTTGATAGCACTTTCGAATTTATTTAACTTTTCAAAAAACATTCGGAAATTAAAATAAAACTTTGCCTGCAGCTTAAGAAAAAGTAAAAAAAAAAAAAAAAAAAAAAAGACAAGCTAGCAACTATCAAATATTTTGTGTCTTCCTAACTTCTACTGAGTTCACTAAGTTCTACTGATCTGTCACCAGTATTTCCACAGTAAAGGAGGCCATTGCATTGTGGTGCTGTATCTTATCATCCAGTATCCAAAAGCCTGACTTTTGTCATTCTTGAGTGTGAGAGGGCTGCAAACATCAGAACAGCTTTTCACAATAAGTGGCTGGCTGGGAAACCTGAGCAAACAAAAACAGGAGAAAATTAACTCTAGTCTCTGGCCAAAATAATTTGCCTATGAGAAACAAAACAGACAATTTCCAGTTCCCACCCCATAGCAGATTAAGACCACCTGTTGTTAATTATGTCCAAATATTTGATAGTTCCTTGTTCCTTTAGGTTTCTCAGTGATGTCATTACTCTTTGTTTTAATTTTAACCCATGCAGTATGATTCACTTTTCCTTGGCTTTCTACTTTTAGAGTCATTACTTCTAACTTACCTCTGCTTCTCTCATCCAAAATTTAGAGACAAATCTAAAACTTTGGTCTTGTTACTCCTTAGCAAATGATGGCCAGCTTAGTGCAACATTTTCCCCTGACTATTCCTGAAGCAGTTTATTGACTTCACTACCCCCTCAGATCCCAGGAATAGAAAATGCTGGTTCTCCCATAGTTCACCTACTTGTAGCTACTAGGTAATGTAATCTTTCTCACAATTCCCTCCTACCTCTTGTATCACTGAGGGGTACAGCAAGCCAAGAGAATGAACTTGTATTGGTTAAATGAAAGCCATTTAATAACTGACTGCTTACAGAGAAGTAGGTGGGTTATGGGGTAAAATAAGGGATATTAAGACATGCAGACATTAGCAAAAATGGGGAGGCATTACCACCTCTAGGGCTAGAAGCAAGAAGAAATATGTTTATAGAATCCTGTGAGAGTGTGAGATGTTGGGCAAGGGCTACTCCCCAGGAGCTCTAATCTTGGGAGTATTCAGGTGCTACTACTGCAAGAGGTGCTGACACAAAGGAGTGAGCCTGAAAAAAACACAACAACCTGTCTTTTCTCTTGCCTTCCAGTCTTCTGCTCACGACTCCCTTTGGCTAAATCCACCTATAAGCAAATTGAAAGAGTGGCTGCAGGATGTAGGCCTTAAGCAATAGCCTTCTAGGATCTCTGACTGGGTTGATGGGAGTGAAGATGGGAGTGAAGAAGATCCTTCTAGGATCTCTGACTGGGTCGATGAAGTGAAGATGGGAGTGAAGACTGGTTTTACAGGGGAAGGCGCAAACAATAACCTGCACATTCCGGAAGATCAGGTGTTTCTTCCTCCCTCTTTTCAAGCTCATGTTATCTGACCATTCCACCCTCTACCACTCTTCAGTGCTGTCACTCACTGGTGTCACTTTGCACTAAACACCTGCCATCATCCTTGGCTACTTCACTGTATGTGAATGACCCATCAGACAGTCTAGCCTCAATTTCTCAGCAACAACAGCTTTTATCTGTGTTCTAGTTCAGCAACCCATGGTAAACTACCAATTGTTTTTTCTAGACAGAGGAAAGAGTTATCAATGAGCTATGAAATCTCTCAGTTTTCTATCCTTAATTTTAGCTGTATCCATTTTCCCTTCTTCCTTCAGTTTTTTGTTTGTTTGTTTGTTTGTTTTTGTTTTTAATTTCAATAGGTTTTTGGGGAACAGGTGGTGTTTTGTTACATGGGTAAGTTCTTTAGTGGTGATTTCTGAGATTTTGGTGCACCCATCACCTGAGTAGTGTACACTGTACCCAATGTGTAGTCTTTTATCCCTTGCCCCACTCCCACCCTTTCCCCAGAGTCCTCAGAGTCCACTGGATCATCCTTAGGCTTTTGCGTCCTCATAGCTTAGCTCCCACTTATAAGTGAGAACATACGATGCTTGGTTTTCCATTCCTGAATTACTTCACTTAGATTAATGGTCTCCAACTCCATCCGGGTTGCTGCAAATGGAATTATTTCATTCCTTGTTATGGCTGAGTAGTATTCAGCCATAAAATAGAAATATTTTATTTATCTGCTCATTGATTGATGGGCATTTGGGCTGGTTCCATATTTTTGCAATTGCCAACTGTGATGCTATAAACATGCATGTCCAAGTTTCTTTTATACATAATGACTTCTTTACCTCTAGGTAGATGCCCAGTAGTGGGACTGCTAGATCAAATGGTAAATCTACATTTAGTTCCTCAAGGCATCTTTATACTGTTTTCCATAGTGGTTGTACTAGTTTACATTCCCACTAACAGTGTAAAAGTGTTCCCTTTTCACCACAGTCACACCATCTATTATTTTTTGATATTTTAACTATGGCTATTCTTGCAGGATTGAGGTGGTATCACATTGTGCTTTAGATTTGCATTTCCCTGATTAGTGTTTAGCATTTTTTCCATGTGTTTTGGCCATTTGTACATCTTCTTTTGAGAATTGTCTATTAATGTCCGTAGCCCACTTTTTGATGGGATTATTCTATTTTTTCTTGCTGATTTGTTTGAGTTCCTTGTATATTCTGGAAATTAGTCCTTTGTCAGATGTATAGATTGTGAAGATTTTTTTTCCCATTCTATGGGTTGTCTGTTTATTCTACTGATTATTTCTTTTGCTGTGCAGCAGCTTTTTAGTTTAATTAAGGCCCATCTATTTATTTTTGTTTTTGTTGCATTTGCTTTTGAGTTCTTGGTCATGAAGTCTTTGCCTAAGTCAATGTCTAGAAGGGTTTTTCTGATGTTGCCTTCCAGAATGTTTCAGGTCTTAGATTTAAGACTTTGAGCCACATTGAGTTGATTTTTGTATGAGGTGAGAGGGAAGGACCCAGTTTTATTCTGGTGGCTTGCCAATTAGATTAGCACTATTTGTTAAATAAGGTGTCCTTTCCCCACTTAATGTTTTTGTTTGATTTGTCGAAGATCAGTTGGTTGTAAGTATTTGACTTTATTTCTGGGTTCTTTATTCTGTTCCATTGGTTTGTGTGTCTATTTTTATACCAGTACCATGCTGTTTAGGTGACTACAGCCTTAATAGTAGATTTGAAGTCAAGTAATGTGATGCCTCCAGATTTGTTCTTTTTGCTTAGTCTTGCCTTGGCTATGCAGGCTGTTTTTGGCTCCAGATGGATTTTAGAATTATGTTTTCTAGTCCTGTGAAGAAAAATAATGGTAATTGGAATTGCACTGAATTTGTGCATTGCTTTTGGAAGTATGGTCATTTTCGCAATGTTGATTCTACCCATTCATGAGTATGGGATGTCATCTATGATTTGTGTCATCTATGATTTCTTTCAGCAGTGTTTTGTAGTTTTCCTTGTAGGAATCTTTCACTTCCTTGGTTAAGTATATTCATAAGTTTTTTTTTTTTTTTTTTTTTTGCTTGTTTGTTTGTTTGCAGTGGAGAAAAAGGGGTTGAGATTTTATTTGGTTCTTACCTTGGTTGCTGTTGGTGTATAGCACTGCTACTGATTTGTGTACATTGATTTTGTACTCTGAAACTTTACTGAATTTATTTCTCAGATGTAGGAGCTTTTTGAATGAGTTTTTAGGGTTTTCTAGGTATATAATCATATTATTAGTGAATAGTGATGGCCTGACTTCCTCTTTACTGATTAGGATGCTCTTTATTTCTTCTTCTTGATTTATTTCTCTAGCTAGGATTCCCAGTACTATGTTGAACAGAAGCGAGGAAAGTTGGGATCCTTGTCTTGTTCCAGTTCTCAGGGGGAATGCTTTCAACTCTTCCCTCTTCAGTATAATGTTGGCTGTGGGTTTGTCATAGATGACTTTTATTAGCTGAAGGTAAGTCACTTCTATGCCAATTTTTCTAAGGGTTTTAATCATAAAACAATGCCAGATTTTGTCAAATGCTTTTACTGCATCTATTGAGATGATCACGTGATTTCTGTTTTAATTCTGTTTATGTGGTGTATCACATCGACTTGCATATGTTAGACCATCCTTGCATTCCTGGTGTGAAAACCAATTGATCATGCTGTATTATTGCTTTGATACTAGTTAGCTAGCATTTCTTGAAGATTTTTGCATCTATGTTCATCAGGGATATTGGTCTGTAGTTTTCTTTTGCGTTATGTTCTATCTTGTTTTTGGTATTAGGGTGATACTGGCTTCATAGAATGATTTAGGGAAGGTCAGATCTTTCTCTATCTTTTGGAATAGTGTCAATGGGATTGGTACTTTGAATGTCTGATAGAATTCAGCTGTGAATCCATTTGGTCCTGGATATTTTTTGGTTGCCAATTTTTTTCATTACCATTTTGATCTCACTGCTTGTTATTGGTCTGTTCAGAGTTTCTGTTTCTTTCTTGTTTAATCTAGGAGGGTTGCATATTTCCAGGAAATATATGCATCTCCTCTAGGTTTTCTAGTTTGTGTGCATAAAGGTGTTACCAGTAACCTTGAGTGATCCTTTGTATTTCTGTGGTATCAGTTGTAATATCTCCTGTTTTGTTTCTAATTGAGCTTATTTGGATCTTCTCTCCTCTCTCTTTGGTTAATGTCACTAATGGTCTATCAATTTTGTTTATCTTTTCAAAAGCTCAACTTTTTGTTTCATTTATCTTTTGTAATTTTTTGGGTCAATTTCATTCAGTTTTTTTCTGATCTTTGTTATTTCATTTTTTCTTCTGGGTTTGGGTTTGGTTTGTTCTTGTTTCTCAGATTCCTTGAGGTATAACCTTAGATTGTCTATTTGTGCTCTTTCAGACTTTTAATGTAGGCATGTAATGCTATGAACTATCCTTTTAGCACCAGTTTTGTTTTATCCCAGAGATTTTGATAGGTTGTGTCACTATTATCATTCAGTTCAATTTTTTTTTTAATTTTCATCTTGATTTCAATGATCATTCAGGAACAGATTATTTAATTTCCATGTATTTTCATGGTTTTGAGAATTCCTTTTGGAGTTGATTTCCAATTTTATTCCACTGTGGTCTGAGAGTACTTGATATAATTTTGATTTTCTTAAATTTATTGAGATGTATTTTGTGGCCTATCATATGGTCTATCCTGGAGACTGTTCCATGTGGTGATGAATAGAATGTATATTCTGCAATTGTTGGGTAGAATGTTCGGTAGATATTTGTAAAGTCCATTTATTCTAGAGTATAGTTGAGGTCCATTGTTTTTTTGTTGACTTTCTGCCTTGATGATCTGTCTAGTGCTGTTAAGGGAGTATCAAAGTCCCTCAATATTATTGTGTTGCTGTCTATCTCATTTCTTAGGTTTCATAGTCATTGTTTTATAAATTTGGGAGCTCCAGTGTTAGGTGCATATATATTTAGGATTGTGATATTTTCCTATTGGATGAGTTCTTATCTCATTATACAATGGCCCTCTTTATATTTTTTAACTGTTGTTGCTTTAAAATCTGTTTTGTCTGATATAAGGATAGCTAATCCTGATCCCTTTTGGTGTCCATTTGCATCCCTTTTCCATCCCTTTACCTTAACTATATGTGCATCTTCGTGTGTTAAGTGAGTATCTTGGAGACAGCAAATACTTGGTTGGTGAATTATTATCCACCAGCCACTCTGTATCTTTTAAGTGGAGCATTTAGGCCATTTACATTAAACATTAGTATTGAGATATGAGGTACTATTCTATTTATTGTGCCAGTTGTTACCTGAATACTGTGTTTACTTTTCCATTTCATTATTGTTTATAGGCCTTGTGAGAGTTATGCTTTAAGAAGGTTCTATTTGGGTGTATTTTGAGAATTTGTTTCAAGATTCAGAGCTTCTTTCAGCAATTCTTGTAGTGCTGACTTGGTAGTGGTGAATTTTCTCAGCATTTGTTTGCCTGAAAATAACTTTGTTTTCCTTCATTTATGAAGCTTAGTTTCATTGGATACAAAATTATTGGCTGACAATTGTTTTGTTTACGGAAGCTAAAGATAGGACCCCAATTCCTTCTAGCGTGTAGGATTTCTGCTGAGAAATCTGCTGTTAATCTGATAGGTTTTCCTTTATAGGTTACCTGGTGCTTTTTCCTCGCAGCTCTTAAGATTCTTTCCTTCATCTTGACTTGAGATAACCTGATGACTATGTGCCTACATGATTATCTGTCTGTGATGAATTTACCACGTGTTCTTTGGGCTTCTTATGTTTATATGTGTAGATCTCAGACAAGGCCAGAGACGTTTTCCACAATTATTCCCTCAAATGTGTTTTCCAAACTTTTAGATTTCTCTTCTTCCTCCAGAACACCAATTATTCTTAGATTTGGTCATTTAACATAATCCAAAACTTCTTGCTTTGTTCACTTAATTTTTTTTCTCTGTCTCTGTTGGATTCAGTTAATTTGAAAGTCCTGTGTTTTAGCTCCGAAGTTCTTCTATTTGTTTGATTCTATTGTTGAGACTTGCCAGTGTATTTTGCATTTTTGTGTGTCCTTCATTTCCAGAAGTTGTGATTGTTTTTTATTTATGCTATCCATTTCTCTGGAGATGTTTCCATCCGTATCCTGTAGCATTTTAAAAATTTCTTTAAGTTGGTATTCACCTTTCTTTGGTGCCTCCTTGAGTAGCTTAATGATCAACCTGCTGAATTCTTTTTCTGGCAATTCAGAGATTTCTTCCTGGTTTGGATCTATTGCTGGAGAGTTAGTGTGATCTTTGGGAATATTAAAGAAACTTGTTTTGTCATATTACCAGAATTGTTTTCCTGGCTCCTTCTCGTTTGGGTAGACTATGTCAGAGGGAAGATCTGAGGCTCAAGACTGCTGTTCAAATTCTTTTGTCCCACAGGGTGTTCCCTGGAGGAACTCCCTAAAGAGGGGGCTCCTCCAGTCCCAAGCCACTAGCTAGAGGAAGGGGCTTCCTGAGAGCCGAACTTCAGTGATTCTTATATCTCCTCTGGGTTGAGCCATCCAGCATAGTGGCTTGGGACTGGAGGAGTAACCTAAAGAGGGGAACACTCTTGGGACAAAAGAATTGGAAAAGCAGTCCTTGAGCCCCAGATCCTCCAGTCCTAAGCCACTACCTAGAGGAAAGGGTTCCCTGAGAGCTGAACTGCAGTGATTGTTATATTTCTTCTGGGTTTAGCCATCCAGTGGAGCTACCAGGCTCCAGGATAGTACTGGGGTGTGTCTGCAAAGAGTCCTGTGATTTTATTTGTCTTCAGGTTTCTCAGCCATGGTTACCAGAATCTGCTCTGGTGGAGGCAGCAGGAAAGTGAAGTGGACTCTGTGAGGGTCCTTGGTTTTAATTTTGTTCAGTGCACTGGTTTCTCTAATGCTGGTTATGGTAACAGTGAAATTGTCATGTGCACAGACATGGCGTCTGGTTAGCCAGGATGTTACAGGTGGTGGAATTAGTGTTGTTTTCTCCTTTCTTGAGTGGGGCTGTTCTTTTATGAGTTACTGTAATGGTTGAGTTGGGCGGCCTCTAGCCAGGAGGTGGCAATTTCAAGAGAGCATCAGCTGTGGTAGTATGGGGCAATACAAGCTTGCCCTAAGGTTCACTGGATAAGTATTTGAGTTTCTCAGGTGATGGGTGGGGACATAGAGCTCCCAATAGATTATGTCTTTGTCTTCAGCTACCAGGGTGGATAGAGAAAGACCATTAGATGGGGACAGGGATAGATATGTCTGAGCCCAGACTCTCCTTGGGTGGGGCTTGCTGCAGCTGCTGTGGAGGATGGGATGTGGTTCTCAGGTTAATGGAATTATGTTCTCAGGGGGATTATGGCTGCCTCTTCTGCATCATACAGGTTGCCAGGGACGTGGGTAAAAGATGGTAATGACAGGCCTCACCTAGCTCCCACTCAGCCAGCAAGGCCAGTTTCACTCCCATCTTGCCCCACCAATAACATCAAGTTTATATCCAGGTAGCTGATGAGCAGGTATAGGATCTTTCCCCAGGCTACAAGCCACCCCGCTGAGAAAGCAAACAGAGCTTTCAGGCCCCACCCCTTCCTGCCTGCCACAGCTTCTGTGTGCATATCTGCACTTCCCATTTGGCCACCCCCAACTCCCCTGGATTCTGCCCAGGATTATTTGCACTCCGTCAAAATCATTACAAAATTCAGCTGGGAGTTTCCTTCTCGCTGTGGTCTTTCCCCAGTTCCACTGGCTGCTCTTCCCAAGGACCTCTGTGAGATAAAGTCAGAAATGGTTTCCCTGGGCTGCTCTGGGGACTGGGAGTGCCTACAGGGCTCTTCCCACTGCTTCTTCTACTTTCATATTTTGCTTGGCTCTCTAAATTGATTTCAGCTCTAGGTAAAGTTAAATCCTTCCCCTGTGATTTGGATTTTTAGGTTCCCTGGTAGGTATGTGTATTCAGAAGCTGACTTTTTCCCCTCTCACATTTTAGGCACTCATAGGTTTTTGGCTGTCTCACAGAGTTTGCAATGGCAAGCTACTTCTTTCAAAGGGTCTGTGAATTCTTTGGTTTTCCTGATATCTTCCTGCAGTAGTTCTTGGAGCAAAAGTTCATGATGTGAGTTTCTACACACTGTTCTGGCCATCTGAGTGAAAGCTGCAAGTTAGTCCTGCCTCCTATCTGCCTTTTATTATTATTATTATTCTGATCTCCTCCTTTCAGTTTTAAACAATAGGTTCTTTCACTTGTCTAGAGCAGTCTATCTACCTGTGCTCTGTAACTGATTCCTTGCTGTCTCCTCCAGGACATGGCTCTGTTGGTTGCTTTCTCTTCCTTTCTACTATCACCTTCCTCAAAGACCATATACAAATCCCTCTTAAAAAAAAAAAAAAAAAAAAAAAAAAAAAAACTGAGGAAAAGGAAAACAAATACTTCCCCTCATCAAATATCTCCTTGTAGTTGCTATTCTCCTTCTATCTTTAGCAAGTGTCTCCCAGCAGCCTACACTCACTATCTCTACTTGCTCTCACTTTGTCCCACTAGTCACCCCACAGCAATATCTCTTAGCCCAAGTAGCTCACTCTATTGAACCCATTCCAGTAAAATAATTTTAATGATTTTCAAAATGCCAAATTTAGTAAATGCTTTTCAGTGTCTGTGTGCCATTTGGCATTACTGTCCATTTCTATTTTCATTTTGTGTGACTTCTGAGATAACACTTTCCCCTTATAGTTTCCTTTTGCTTATGGCTTTTCTTTCCTGGTTTCCTTTGTTGGATCTGCTAGCTGTAGCTACTTCTTAAATGTTAATGTTTCTGAAGATTCTGTCCCTGGCCCACTTCTGTCACTGGGCATGATAATCCTCATCAACATTATCCTACGTTATCTTGGAGTTTCAGCTACAATCATATGCTGATGGCATTCAAACTCCTGCCTCCAGCCAAGACCTCATTTCAAAGTCCCAGATCCCACATATTTATTTAATGTATATTTAAGTAGTGCTTTCTACATTCTAGTTTCTAAGCTTTGCAAATGCTAGTTCATTTAATTCCCATTACAATCCTATGAAGTTGGTATACAGGAGAAAAATTGAGGTACTAACATAAGACCAAAATATTTGAAGTTTTCTGGCTAGTCAAATAACCTAAATGATTTTATAGGTTGTATAACTTGCCCCATGACTCACAACTTATAACTGGTAGAGCCAGCATTTGAATTGAGACAGTCTGGCTCCAAAATCCATGCTGTCAACCATTTTGCTTAATTCTTCATTTCAGTGTCTCTTGGGTACCTCTAACTCAACATATCTGAAACTGGATTTAGCTTTCTCTGAAAACTGACTCCTCCCAATCTAATCAACAATGGTAAAGCTAATATTCAGAGATACCTTCAAATTGTTATTTTTTAATTAGTGATTTAACATTTAATTAGATGTGTTGGGGGAAACTGATGTAATAAGCATTGTATACTTATATCATCATAAAAATAGTATATCCCTAATAAAATGTAAAATTTTGATATTTTTGGAATTGTTTTTCTTTTACTCACTTCATTGCTCATAAATAAATGAGCTATTAAATATAAAGTTTCATGTCCATGGATATGTTTAGACTTTTAAAAATCACTTAAAGGTTTATTTTTCTGATTTATATGTCAGCAGAATATTTTATGACCACTTTTTGAATAATAACATTTTAAATAGATAGTGCCAAATAAATCACATGTTATTTGGCGTAGATGTTTCTGGATCCAGTGGTTAGAATCTTTCCTTACATATGTGATACAGTTTTAAAGTAAAACAAAATTGCTACGGAAATTTATTTAAATGGAAATGCATGTTTTATCCATTTAGAATCTGTACAAGATTTTAGGTAAATTCATCTTAATGAGTTATGCAAACTGGTCCTTAAACCACAAACCAGATTTACCAATAAAATTACTTAGCACTTTTCCTATAACATTTGAAATGAATAATCAGTTATAATTAGAATTTTGAGGATAAACTCACTGTTCATTTTTTATATATATCCCTTGAAATATAATTTGGTTTCATATTGCCAAATTAAGTGGAACAGGCCACCTAGCAAGATTATAGTAATGTCAGCAATTAGTCAAATATTATTTTCCTGGTAGATACCATAGTTTCAGTTCTACAAAAATAATTCTTTCAGTCAATCCATTTTCAGTAACAAAACCTAAAGTAATTTTATGACATAGCAAAAATTTGATTTTTAAAAATTTTTCACTTCAAATTCAAAAACAATTTCTAACAAAATAGGAGAAATAGAAATGTATTCACTAATTCACTTCTACTTGTCAAATCAAGCTACACATTCTGACTTTTTTAAAAATCCTGGTTTTTACTTTTTTTCAGTTTTTGTGATCTGTTCAATCTTTCTGCACTAGTCAAAATCAGACAACTCCTTGGTAGACATATAAAGATTTTTTAATTTCCTCAAGTAAAATAAATATAATAATAAATCACATATTCCAAATAAACAGCACTTTGCCATGCTTTTGTTAATTTCAGAATACTGGATGACACTAGATACTAGCATCACGTGTCTCATTTTACTGCTCTCAGGTTTCGGACGGGATGTATAGCTGCACCTTGCAATTTGCATTCATGCTGCCCATCATTCCTCAGTGGGGGAGGGAGAGGATGAATCAATGAAGAGTTGTACTCCTCCAGGTGCTTTTTAGTTTAGCAAGATTGAGACCAGTTTACCTGGAGAACACCAATTTAAGTAGTTGTTTGTGGAAACCTGAGTTATTAATTGGCACTATAAATAACTAACATCACTTGTGGGATTTTTCACACTGACAACATGTAGAAAACAGAAACATCGTTCTTTAAATTAGACTTGGATTGTCCATAAGGTCTGACTTCTCCAATTGAGGAAGCAACCATCTCACTCAACAGATGTTGCTATTTATGGTGCAGAGAGGTCAGACTTCATAAATGTGTTGGAGCTTTAAAGTAAACCAAAATTATGAGATAAACTTTGTAACATAAGTGCACGTTTTATCTACTTTTATTTTATAATACATTCACAGGAAATAAGATGTGATTTAGCAAATTTGAGAACAAAAAGCTTTAAGCCCAAAATAGAGCCTCTTCTCTGCTTCAGTGTCTTCTGAAGACTTCCAAACTTAAATGAATGTTATATATTATATACTCATCTGCCTTCAGAGAAAAAGCCTCTCAGTTTGTATTTCAGGACCCAGGGTTTCATTGTCTAAAGAAATCATATTTAACTTTATTCATAGCAGATTTATGGTTGCTTTGATGCTTAAAGCCTTGCAAGGAATTTTACCAATGATCTTTGAAGTTCTGTGCAAAAATCCCTCAACTTATGTAGAAGAAAACCGAAAGCCCTAGTGTACCCATTTTAGACATTAGATCTTTCAATTGTCACTTGCAGTGATGCTACACTGGAAATGGACTGCTTTAAGCATGAAGATTTGAAATATTCAGAAGAGAATCATCTCTCTGAACAACTTTTCTTCATTCAATGAAAATTCTTCATCTTGGAACTTAATCCAACTTTTGAAATTTAACGTGGTGATACCGCCCTGCTTTCTTTCCCTTTGATTACTTCTTTTCTCCAATCCATTTTGTACCAAACTTATATTTCAGTTTTTCTACTACATGTTTATCCTTCTTTTTGCCAATTTTGTAGATAGATAATAGATATAGCTAGCTAACAAGATACATAATCACAGATATAGCTTCGGGTCCAATTTCTTTGGTAGAATTTATTTGAAAGAACTTAAAATATTACTTTCTCAATTAGATCTATGCTTTTTAAAAATTAGAAATGAAATTACTATAAATCTTTCTACTCAGCTTCTTAGAATCTCATTTCTTCAGTGAGCATTTCTGAGTGCTTACCATTCTGTGAATATTTAAGATGTCTTGCCAACTGTAATGATTGAAAAACTATTATAAATAAGAGTTTATTTTACAAAAAGAAGTCCAGAGATAGTCATGTATAGTTGTTTGAGTTCCAGATTCCTATCAACAGTCCAGCATCCTTCAGTTTTACACTTTGCCAACCTTAGTATGTTAGTTAGCATATGCTAGGCTATGCTGATGTGACAAGTAAATTCTGACATCTGAGAATCTTAACACACAAAAAACGTGGTCAGTAGGGATAGTGTAGTCAAGCAGGAAACAAGGTTCCTTACATCTTATCCTTAGCCAAGATCATCACAGAAGAGGAAAAGACAATGTGGGAAATCACTTATGGAGGTTTTAGAACCGAGAGTAGAAGCATGGTACAACACTTGCACCCGTGTACCTTTAGCCAGAACCTAATCACATGGCCTTCTTTCACATCTAATTGGTCACATTATTACTTTGAGCTGAAGGGAATCCAGAAAGTATTCTTCTACTTAGGGCAAAAAGATATTTGGTAGGTAACTAGCAATATTTACCTCAGGTATATAATGTTGAACAATGTATAGTTTCAGCCTTCTATGTTCTTATATTACAGTGTGAGAGAAATGCTACATTGTGAGTGCTATAGCAGAGATTTCAATAAAATACTATAAGATTTCACAACACAGAGCAGCTCACTGTTTCTAAAGAATTTAAAGAGGGCATCAGAAAGAATATAACATTTTAGTTGAATATTAATGGAAGATTTGGAGTGTATTAGGTAAGAAATGTTGAGAGATGAAGCCAGCTGGACTTCCTGGGTTGAGTGGGGACTTGGACAACTTTTCTGTCTAGCTAGAGGATTGCAAATGCACCAATCAGCACTCTGTAAAAATGCACCACCAATCAGTGCTCTGTGTCTAGCTAAAGGACTGTAAATGCACCAATCAGCATTCTGTAAAAACGCACCTATCAGTGCTGTGTCTAGCTAAAGGATTATAAATGGATCAATCAGCACTCTGTAAAATGTACCAATCAGTGCTCTGTAAAATGGACCAGTCAGCAGGATGTGGGTGGGGCCAAATAAGGGAATAAAAGCTGGTCATCCGAGCCAGCAGTGGCAACCTGTTCAGGTCCCCTTCCACAGTGTGGGAACTTTGTTCTTTTGCTCTTCACAATAAATCTAGCTGCTGCTAGATTTTGGTCCTTTGGGTCTGCACCACTTTTAAAAGCTGTAACACTCACCCCGAAGTCTGCCACTTCATTCTTGAAGTCAGCGAGCCCACAAACCCACTGGAAGGAACAAACTCCCGACGCGCCATCTTTAAGAGCTGTAACACTCACCACGAGGTCCCCGGCTTCATTCTTGTAGTTAGCGAGGCCAAGAACCCACTGGAAGGAACCAATTCTGGACACAATGTGACTGGAAAGGCAGGACAACATCACATTATAATTGGACTTACGTTATTTGTTAATGAATTATCTTGGCATTGAAGTGTTACCAGAAAATTTTCAGCAAGCGGGGGTCCTATAACTGGATTTGCCATTGAGTAAGTGTTGCAGTGGCTGGACTGTGTAACCTTACAGTTTGAGAATGTCAAGATCCAGGAGACTCACATACTCTTTAACTATAGGAAAAAGGTGCTACAGGAAGAGGAAAAGAGAAGTATGAGGCAGGGAAGCTGAGACCAGTCTTCCCTCTTAGACCTCTAATAATGAGAGCCCATTTAGTCCCCTCCAACCCCAAGATGTGTTCATCTAGTATCATATGAAACTGTTTGAGATAAGGCTGTTGATGCTCTGGGTTTTGATAATTAAAGCCTAAGAATAGTGTCCTATCCTACCAGTCAAAGTGAGTCTCCCTGAAACTTTCATTCACTGTTTTTATCTATATTCTCAGTGGTTAGTCTTTTTGCAGGTCATGGTATTCTAAGGAAACATATAGTACACATGTATACAAAAACTCACATGCAATTTCATAAGCTTGAAGACTCTCTGGAGTCTTACCATAGATCCCCAAGTTAAGAACCCTTGGCCTCTAGCAACTCTAATAAAGGCCTACTTATACTTTAATTTATAGCCCTTCAAATATTTAAAAACAACTTTCTTTTTTTTTCTTTTTTAAACATTGATAAAGCCCTTAGTATGTTCAAATGCCATGTTTGGCAGTTTATTACTAACTCATTTAATCCTCATAGCAACACTGTAAGATAGATACTATTTTTTTCCCTTTTCCAAATGAGGAAACTGAAGTACAAAAGGGTGAAATAACTTATCCAATTCACATAACTACTAAATGGAAGAACCAAGGTTTGAAAATAGACAATCTGGCCCCTGAGCCTATGCACTTAGCACTATACTTAATTGATATTTAACTTGTAAGAGAGAGGTTTAACTTCTTTGACTGTATTTATATTTCATAACCTCCAGACCCCTCATTCTTCTCTAGACAATGTAGTTTGACAATGTTCCTTTAAAATGTGTTGCCAGTTCCAGACACCATAAATGTGCTGGTATAGCATCACACTGGATCAGCCTTTTTTTGATAGCCACAAAGGGGTCATTCATGCTGGGGGAAAAGGACAGGATGAAGGAAGAGGCTTATGGGTCTTCTTCAGCTTCACACTGTTCTGGGTCCTCTGGGCAAGGGTTAGAAACAGCTTTGGGGATGGATATATCTGCAAGACTTTTGTTATGCAATATCCCAAGCAAAGTCATGCATGGATTGTTTTCCTCTCAGAATGAAACCTATCCCAGGCTCCAAGTAATCATCCCCAAGGGAATTAAATAGTCCTTAATTAAGAACAACACTAGTAAATCCTAGTCTGAACCACGAAACAACCACACATGAGGAATCTACACCCCTTAATGTAGAAAGGCTGTTAATCTATGCTGACACCTTCAGTTTGATTTTATTTTATTGGAAAGATGTTATATGGGTTACTATCTCCTGGTTTACATAATCCTACAGTTCCTTTATGCAATATGAAGTGAGATTCACAGAAGTTTGAATTTACAATCCTATGCAGCTGGTGGAGCTGGGACTCAAATTCAAGACCACAGAACACCGCACTAGTAGATACGTACTTGGAAAGTTGGAGTTTGGTGGGGAGTTCCTGGGATGTGATCCATCAAATTGTCTGAAGTGAGGTGTTTGGGAATTTGTACTACAAGTGAATCTAAACTTTAACTAATTTGACTTAAAGGTTCTGTGACCTCTCTTAAGTGGGAGACTCCCTTGCTCCGGTGTACTTTCCCTCCATCTTTGTCTGTTGCTAATAATTTAGCCAGCGACAAGGTATACTTAAAGATCAACTTTTTTTCCTGCTACAAACATGACTTCAGTCCAAGTATTTAAGCACCTGAACTCAAGTGAGGATAATAAATGTCAGAGGAATATTTATAGCTTGGTATATGGAGACTTTCCAGGTCCCTGTTCTGCAATAACACAGATCCATCTGCTAAGGGCATTAGAATTGTGTGTTGTTGTTTTTTTTTTTTTTCACTCAAGTTGATAGATTCTGAAAATAGAAAATTGCAATATACAAAGATTTTAACCTTTTTTTACTCAAATAATTATTAAATTAGGAGTTAATTACCAAGGGCAAAGTTTTTCTGCAATTTCTGGCTATTGGAAGCAAGCCCAGAAGAAACCTTAGCTCAGTCTTATATAAGACCCTGTCATCATTATGCTGACAGATCTACCTGAGGATTTATTGTAGGATTGTCAGACCTTGGGGGTCTGAGGTTAGTCGACTCCCCAATCTGTCGTTGGGGTTATGATTGTTTTTATTGCTGTGCTATAAACATAGTTACCACTGATACTATTGTCAGCTAATGTATTCTTGTTCAAAGATCTGAGGAAGAATCTTTACCCACAAAGACAGTTTATATGTATTTGTACCAGGAGGTTATTTAACTCTTCTTCTATGCTAAGCAAGGGCAAGAAGGACCTCTCTGGTTCCGTTCCATCTTTGTATCCTAACCTAGAGAATGTCCATAGAGCTGACTGATGGTCAATTAGCTATTAAATAGAAAATTTTATGCACTGTTGAAATTAACACTAGAGTACAAGTCTAGACAACATAATAAAGTGGAATAACAATGTGTATCTTCTGTGACTAATGAACATACATTCTCTGCTTCACAAAAGAATAAAGGACAATAATATGCGAGGCAGTGTGCCTCATGTTACTCATGGGCATAGTCAGAAACAATGTGTAAATTAAATTTTGTACAACACAGTTCCCCTTACAGTACAATTTCAAGAATATCTTATTTCTAGATTACCAACTGACATTGACTTCTCTTTTTTTTTTTTGAGACAGAGTCTCCCTCTGTGGCCCAGGTTGGAGGCAGTGGCCGAATCTCAGCTCACTGCAAGCTCCGCCTCCCGGGTTTACGCCATTCTCCTGCCTCAGCCTCCCGACTAGCTGGGACTGCAGGCGCCCGCCACCTCACCCTGCTAGTTTTTTGTGTTTTTCAGTAGAGACAGGGTTTCACTGTGTTAGCCAGGATGGTCTTGATCTCCTGACCTCGTGATCCGCCCGTCTCGGCCTCCCAAAGTGCTGGGATTACAGGCTTGAGCCACCGCGCCCGGCCTTGACTTCTCTTTTTAATTTAAATTTACTTTTAGTTTCACAAAGATCTCAATTACGGAGCATTAACCATGCTCAGATGGTGACATATCATCATCATTGGTCTGCACAAGGAACCCCTCCTGTTTATTTATTAACGAACATTTTCATTCCTATTCTGCAGTCCCATTCTCACTTTTACCCTCATATGCCTGATTTTAAACTTTTATTTCTACACAACCTTGAAGAGTGGGAATGATTGTGTACATGCCATTTAATTTGCAGTACTGATATAGTGCCATAGATATCAGCTTTCTTACTTTTTTCACCAGAAATATGTTTTGAAGGTACAATCGTATAATTATGCACATATCTAGTTTGTGGCTTCTGATGTCTGCCAAGTACTCAATTGTATGTATCCACCTTGTGTTAATACTCCTCCAGGGCTAGATCCCAGACTGTTATCATCATCTGTCTGCCACCACAAACAATGCCATGATAAACAGTGCTTCTATTTGTCCTCTATCCAATAAAGAAAGACTTTAAACTAATATTCAAGTGCATTGATAAAGTCCCTAAGAAAACATATAAAATCTTATTGAAAATTAGGTCATATGACTTTTAATATGCAAATAATTTATCCTTAATGTGTTTGTGGCATGCATTTTGTGTTTGGACGTATATACATTTGACTTCTATAAAGACAAAATACCTATGTGAAACAGATTGGGACTTTTTTTTTTTAGCCCAGTGGGCTTAATGCTTTGCTCCTTTTCATTTAAAATGTCTCAAGTAATCAGCTTTCTTCTTTGAGATTTTGTATCCCAGGCCAATATATATGATTGCTTGGAAGTCCTAACATTTGGCTTACGTTTTCTTTTTCTTGAATTGATCTCAAAAGAGTGATCTCGCCAGGCCGAATCTCTCCCTAAAGAAATTAAGCAGTATATAAAGTTAGCTAAAATGGCAAATTCACAACAAGAACTCTAACTATTTGGGTTCAGAAATAGATAATAGTAGGTGAAGGTAAAATAGCTGTGCAGATGTCCTCATGTCTAGGGCTAAATATTATTATAAGTCCTTAGGAAAAAGTAATGTTGATTGTATTCGGTTTTTTTTTTTTTTTTTCTGCTAAAGGTAAAATAAAGCCTGGGGTAGACTGATAAAATAGCCATGTGTTGGAGAAATGCAATACTTAAATTAGCCAATGTTTACTGACTATTTATTATAGTTGAGGCATTGTAATAAGCAATGGGATAGAAGAAAATAGTATGCAAAAATTTTTAAAGTTATAATTGCAAGATTACAGTACAGTTGGAGTTACATGATGTTAACTAATGGGAGCAAATACAGTTGCAGAAATCCATCAATTTGATTCAATATATATTAATTTTCAGTCAAGTAGTAGGTGCTTGTATTAGGTTCCCATCAATCAAACACAAATGATTTCATTACTAACCTTCACAATCTTCAAGAGGCAGAGAAACAAAAAAGTAAAGGTGATTAAATATTATGGAAGCTATGATGTAAGGAATGCAGATGGAGAACCAAAGTCAGTGCTACCTTCTAGAAAGGTAATGTGAAACTTCATGTAGAAGATGACATTCAAACTGAGTCCTGAAGTTTTTGAGGGTTCAGAAGGAAAGAATTTCTGTAAAGGGAGAAAGAGGTCCTGAAGTGAAAGGCAGTCTGATAATTAGCGAAGCAGTAACTAATACAGTAGAACCATCTGTGTTCGAATTCTGACTCTGTCATTTACTAGCCTATTATAGCTCAGTTTCCTCATCCGTAAAATGGGTAAAATAGGAGTTCCTTCCCCATGGAGTTAATTTAGGATTCACAGGAGATAGCACATGTAAAATGATAGATACCATGCCTGGAATATACTATAAGTGCTCAATAAATATTAGCATACTTACAATAATGACAAATAATGTGCCAGAGTTGGTGAGCAGGTGAAGGGAAGGGAAAAGGAGTGAAAAATAAGTCTGAAAAAATAGACAGAAACCAGATCATGCAGGACCTGATACACATACTTTGGACTTTAACATTTCTTGGTTAGACAATTGGAAGTTGGGAAGAGTTTTACACAAGGAGTAAAAGGAAGACACTTGATAAGATTTGTTTTTTTAAAAAAAAGAATAATCAAGCATTAGCAAGGATGATGGATTGGAAGAGACAGGGCAATGAATTAGATGACTACTGCAGTGGTCCAGGCTAACAATGAGTTAAAGCATAAAAGTAAAAATAAAGAGAAATTTAAAGGATGATTCTGAGACATATACCATATTTATTTGATTTCATGTGGAAAGTAAGGGAAAATAAGGACTCTTGAAAGATTCCCATTTCTATTAATAATTTCATACATATCTTTTTTTACATAACTTATAAACAGATGACATAAACTTACAGTATCCATAAATACAGAACAGTACTCAGTATATTTTCTCTGTCATTATTTTCTTAATATTTTCTTTAGTTTGTTTTATTGAAAGAATATGGCATACAATATATATACAAAATATGTATTAATCAACTGTTTATGTTATCAGTAAGGCTACTAGTAAAGTTTTGGGGCAGTTAAAAGTTATACATGGATTTTCTACTGCAAGGGAAGTTGACACCACTAACTCCTATGTTGTTCAAGAATCAACTGTACTAAGTTTTCCCATTTTTGTACTTCTTTGTATTCTTTTGTGATTTCTTTTTTCTATTCAACATTATGTTTGTGAGTTTTACCCATGTTAAAATGAGCCATATGTGCTTTATCTGAATTTTTCTTCTCCAGTCTTGCCAGAGATGCATTTTCTTTATTGGTTTTCTCATAGAAACATTTACCTTATTAATTAATATGTCTTCATATGTCTTAATTATTTGTTTTCATCATTATTTACATTTTACTCTTTCTTTGTATTTGCTCTGTTGTTCCTTGTCTAACTTATTTGTTTTCTCGATGTTTTGTTGCTGCTCAGAGAGGCAGTGGATGTTTCTCCTTTTATTTATTTCTCTTACTGCTTGATCAATTTTTTAGTTATGTTGTTATATTTACCCAGTGATACAGTTTGGCTGTGTCTCCACCCAAATCTCATCCTGAATTTCCACATGTTGTGGGAGGGACCCGGTGGGAGGTAATTGAATCATGGGGTCAGGTCTTTCCTGTGCTGTTCTCGTGATAGTTAATAAGTCTCATGAGATCTGATGGTTTTCAGAAAAGGAGTTCCCCTGCACAAGCTCTGTTTCGGCCTGCTGCCATCCATGTAAGACACGACTTGTTCCTCCTTGCTTTCCGCCATGATTATGAGGCTTCCCCAGCCATGTGGAACTGTAAGGCAATTAAACCTTTTTTTTTTTTTTTTTTTGCAAATTGCCCAGTCTCGGGTATGTCTTCATCAGCAGCTTGGAAATGGATGAATAAAGCCAATTTGAAATGGTTATATCTTCCATTAATTTTTTTGAACTGACCTTTTTAATGTGAACTTTTAGCATTTTGAAGTCACTCTCTTCATGTTTAATAATATTTTTGCCTTAAAATCTGTTTTGTTTGATATCATAATGATACAGACATGCCAGATTTTTTAAATTAGTATTTATCCTATAGTTTGTTAATCATATTTTTACTCTCAACATTTTTTCTCTATATACTTTAGTGAGTCTGCTTTAAAAAAGCATATAGATGAATTTCGTTATTTTTGTTTTAACTGAAGATTTTAGCAATTACCATTTATTTTGAGATATGTAACTTTATTTTATCAACTCATTCTGTGATCTTTATTTATTTTTTAATGTTTTATGCTTTACTCCTCCGTTTATGGTTTTCTTTTTTCAGCTGAGACTTTTTTAAATTCTATTCTCTTCCCGTTTTTTTTTTTTTTTTTTTTTTTTTTTTTTTTAAATTTCTATTCTCTTCCTTTTTTTTTTCTTTCTTTTTTTTTTTTGGAAACTGTTTACTTTTTCTATTATATTAGAGGTTATCCTTGAAATTTGAACATACAGACTAAACTTATCAAAGTAAAAAATGCATCAGTATATTTACCTCCTCCCCAAGCAACACAAATGCCATAGTACATTCACTGGAAAACAGTATTTTAGTCCTATCTTGTTTTTTAGCCTTCATATTGTCATTTTCATTTTTTTGTTTTTTATGTATTTGTTATTTACTTGTATTTATGCATGTTTAGCAATTTTTTTCTTCAGTTTCTTGTTATATCTCAGACATTACTCTTGTGATCATCTTCCTTCCTCATGAATAACAACCTTTCAAATTTCCTTTAGTGGTAGGTGCTCTCACTTATTTGTTACTTGAAAAATGTCTTTATTGTTTGCTCTTCTGAAAAGATAGTTTTCTAGGAATATTTTTCCAGACCAGTAGTTATTTCACCTTTCTAGATATTGTTCCATAGTCCCTTAAATTCTACTGTTCCTCTTGGGAAGTCAGTCTTAGGCCTAGTTGTCATTTCCTGATAAGAAACCTGTTTTCCTATCTGGTATTTTAAGATCATCTGTTTGTCTTGTGCTCTGCTGCATCACTGTGATATGTCTAGGAATTGAAGTTCTGATAAATCCTTTTTGTAATATGTTGTGCTTTTTCCAAATAAAGAACCATAACTGCCATTAATCCTGAAAAAATAAAGATTCCAATCCACAAATAGAGTATATCTGTCCATTAAGTTTCCTTTTAATCCCCTCAAAATATTTTTATAGTTTTCAATATTCTTTCACGTTTTATTAAATATAGTCCTTGTTTAAATTTTTGATATTACTGTCATTTTCCAACTACTTTTTGCTAGTATTATACATGGAAATATAAATTGAGTTTTAAATATTCCTCTTGGATCCAGCAACCTTGTCAAACTCATTTATTCTAATAATTTACATATAGATTCCTCTGGATTTTCTAAGTACAGAAGCATATCATCTACAAATAACAGTGTGATTTATTTTTTTAAAATGTAGGTACATACAGAAGCCCACGTGCCATCAGCAAATTACTAGAATGCCTTCTTCCTCTGCACAGTAGGGTTTGAATAATACTTTCTTTACGTAGGAGTATCCAATCTTTTGGCTTCCCTGAGTAATATTGGAAGAATAAAAATTGTCTTGGGCCACGCATAAAATACACTAACACTAACGATAGCTGATGAGCTAAAAAAAAAAAAAAAACTGCAAACAAAATCATAATGTTTTAAGAAACTTTATGAATTTGTGGTTGACCATATTCAGAGCCGTTCTGGGCCACATGTGATTCATAGGCCACAGGTTGGACAAGCTTGCTCTATAGGTTCAAATAGTCTGATCTCTTTCATGAATCACAAGATTAGTAAGAATGATCACTACTTATTTTTCAGATTGCTGATTTTTCTTCACAAGTATTTAGTTCAATAACTCATTGAATTTTGCTAAGAATTTCCAAAATTTCTTCTTAAAAATAGTTTTCTATTTTTTAAGATAGACACATAGATAAGACAGGGTTCATACCATGTACATTTTAACCTCAAATGGATTTGTCTAGAAATTCATTAGCAGATATTTTTATATAAAATATTCCTCTCACAAGTAACTTTCATAAAGTCGCTATTGGCAATAGTAACATGTGAATACACATTGATCCCTGTAAACCACACAGCAATTGATCATTTCTTATACTCTACATGCTCATGCACCAGGTTGATTACTGAGAAAGGAGATAAAAGAATGAGGTGAGGGACATTCTTTGAAAATAAACCATCATCTTGTTGAATTTAGGCCTATGTAAAACTTTATAAATTCAGTTTCCCTAGTTTTGTTTAGGTAAGGCTTAAATTTGATAAAATTTTCTAATTTGAGTCAGATTTTAGTAAAGAACTTTTTAAGCTAGGGAAAAGGCAGAGAAATGGGATTAAACCCAGATTAGAGGATACATGGATTTAAATGGTGATAGTTCCTTTAGGCAAGACACCACACATGTATATGTGTTGGGAAAACATCGACATCCTTACTTCAGGACCTTTGCATGAAGTTTTTCCTCTGCTTGAACAATGTTTATTCTCCGCTCTCCATCTGAACAATTTCACTTACTGCTCAAGTCTCAAATTTGCTTCTTTAAGCACTTTATAACCAATGTGTCCCAATTTAAATTCACCTTCCCCATGTCATCCTATTATATTTGAGGATTTTTATTAGAAATTGTCATTCCATATGTGTGTGTGTTTACAAGTGGTTTTCAAACTTCACTGTGCTCAAAAACCACTTGGGAAGCTCATTAAAAAGTAGATTTTTGCACCTAACTTCAGATATTTCTACTGAGTAAATCTAATTGGGAATCGAAAAATACGCATTTTTAGCTAGACTCCCCAAGTAATCCTAATGTAGATGACCATAGGAACACACTTTGAGATGTCCTCCATGAGGATAGCAACTGTGTTTGTTTATTTCTGCATCCCCAGCATCTAACAGAGTGCTCAATGACCATTAGTTGCACTGGGAACATTAGGACCAAAACTACTCAACAAACTGGCAAGTGAGCCAACAGGCTAATGCTGCTTTAGGATTGGGGCTGCCTTCAGACCCAGGGAAACCATCAATTTTTACATGGTGGGTAGAAGAAGTTTAAAAAGGAGATATGAAAGTATTTGGGGAAAAAGGGAGAAAAGCTCATTTTCCAGCCTTAGCCAGGAGTCAAAGTTGATTAGCTGTCAGCAGCCACTCTCTATCCTGATGAGTCAAAGACTGTATACATAACTCCCCCAGGGTATCCAGTTCAGAATTTCAGCTGGATAAGGGCATTATCTTCCTTTCATCGCGGGGCTGCTTTCAACACATCAGGAAACACCGTGTCACTCCTTGACAGAGGCTGGCAATTTAAACTAGGGAGATAATCTGAAGCCTTTAAAACTGGCTGATATTTTCATTTGCGATTCCTCATGGCAGCACTCTGCAGCCCCCACTTTTTCTGTTTTGTACCCTGCAGTGAGGCTTGGCAGCTAGATCTATATTTTAGGGCAGGGTTGATGGTGAAGTGCTACAAGGGAACTGAAATGCCAGCTTTTCTGGAATCTGATATCGGCATTTTGGGACAACGATACATAAGGAAATAGTATTATGGGGACTTAAAAAAAAAAAAAAAAAAAAAGGACCAGAGGGACATGAGACCTAAGGCCTGCGATTAACCTCTGGAGCTATAGAAAAGCAAGAGCAGACCTTGTTTGCTGTTTTAGAGTATAGAAAAATTATTTAGGGTCTATCTATTTACCTTTGTCTTTCAAGCATAAGTTAAAGTTTAATATGGTGATTCTAAGGGAAGGTGAAAATCTCAACAAAATCCAGAACTAAGGAAATCAGTTACTGAGAGAAAATTATCTTGATAAGAAATGGTAAGAATGGATCTGGATAGAAAACCAATTATTGCATGCCAGTCAACTTAGCTGTTTGAATTCTGTCTGTACCTTCAGGAAAACAAATTTTGCTGATGTCTGCTTACCTGTCATTCTGTCTTTCTATAAACTTCTGTCTTTAGATGTTCCTTTTTACATATTTGGCATATAGACAATCTCTGATGAGGCAAAATTTTCTCTAATGGGTTCTTCTTGGGTAAGATCTCTGGCCTCTTTCATTCTTTCATCTTCTTTGAACAGCAAATCCCTTCACTCTTTAGATAGCTCTCGGAATCAGATAGACATAAACAGTAATATTTGCCAAGAAGCATGGCAGCCCTGCTTAGAAAAATCCACGGTGCCTGGAAAATACTTGGCTGCAAAGTTTCGTGGTGAGAAATGTGGCACCAAAGATCAGAGGGAATACACTTCCTTCTGGCTGTTAGTTTGCACTCAAGTGCTATGCTGGGAGTGACCAGAGGCCAAAACTAAAGTAAAGCCTCCTTAATCTGTGCATCTACTAACGTATTTCCCATCTGGCAAGAAGATTGTCCTCTTCTGTTTTCAGTTACTCCCCGTTAAAATCTCAAACAGCATTTTTATTTCTGTGGTTCCAGATTCTAATCGGACCCCTGACAGTCTCTAAAATCTAAAAGGCTGTGCGTCTCATGTTGCTGGCATGTTTTCCTGACTTTATCTGAATTACATGAGTTATGGCCATGCTGACATTTCTCCTCTAATCTGACTCTAATCATAATAAATATAAATTTCAGATGGCGTTGTTTCCCCTACCCTCTTTATTCCAATATGACACTCTTAACTATGAAAGGAGGAGAGCTACTGAAGACTCTTAAGTCCTTGCACAAACATATTTCATCAGAGTCTTTAAGACCTGGTAATTTGCATTTTGTGCAAACATGGAATTTCACTTGGCAGAATAATTATTAATGGTATCAGACTATTTGTCCACTATAAATAGCTATAAAAATAGGCAAAAACACATGAAGCAAGGTTTAAGTACTGGAAAACGTACAGTGCAGGATTGTGATTTCGAAAGAAAGGAAATAATTGTGGCAAGAGTACCAAATCACACAGCTTTGTGCCCACAAACATTTGCCACATGATGTCCCTGGAAAAGAGCTCCCAAGTTGAGCAAATAGATCTTTCTGAAGTTAGGAAACAGAGATAAGAATTCAGTGCTGCTGACACAGATGAAATGTGCAAAGCAGAATTTTTGAGAGGAGGATGCCTCTCCAGATATTCAAATGGAAATTTTAAAACTGAAAAACATTATTTTTAAATTTTTAAAATTCACTGGATGGGCTTAAAAGCAAAATGAAGCTAGGGAGCCAGTGAATTAAAGATAGACTAGAAGAATTATAAATTTTAAAGACAGCAAAAAGAATTGAAAGAAGATGAATAGTATTTCAACAACATGTGGGGCAATATACATGTAACTGGAGTCCAGGAATAAAATGAAAAAGTGAATAGTATAGAAAAAAATTAACATAATGTTGAAAGTGTTCTCAATTTGATGGAAGATATAAATTTACAAATTCAAGAGTCTCAAAAACTGCAAGCAAGCTAAGCACAAAGAAAACTAGGTCTAAGAATGTCAAGCTAATGAAATTAAAGATAAAGACAGAGAAAAATGACTCACTACATAAAGAGGGAAATGGCACAAATGATAGCTAACTCTTCATCAAAAACTATGCAAGATAATACAATAACATCTTTAAAATGCTGGGGGAAAATCCTCAGCCAAAAATTCTATAACCACTAAAAATACTGAATAAAAGTAAAATAAAGACACTTTTAGATAAAAGACAATTGACATTATTCATTGCCAGTAGAACTGCAATATGAGAAATGCTAGGGAAGTTTTTCAGGCTGAAAGAAAACAACATAGATAAAAATTTGTATCTTCAGAAGAGAAATAAAGGATCAGATATGGGAAATACCTGGATAGATGTAAACTTTTTGGTTTTATTATCTTTAAAATATGTAGTTTAAAACAAAAATTACACCATTTCCTGTAGAATTTATAACCTATTTAGATGTAAAACATAACTCTGGCATTAGGGACGTAGGGAGGAGTAAATGGAGTCATAGTGTTGCAAGGTTTTCACATTTAATGCAAAGTGGTCCAACATTAATGCAAATAAATAATTAAAAGTTAAAAATGTATACTGAAATTTTTAGCATGAGCAATACAAAATTAGTATAAACAGTGTAGCTAAAAAGGCAATAGACAAAGTAAAATGAAATTCTGAAAGCTATCCAAATAAGTCAAAAGTAAGTAGAAAAATATTTTAAAAGAATCAAAAAAGGAGAAGCTGAAGAATAATACAATGGTAGAGCTAAATAGAGCCATATCAACAATTAAAAGGCAGAGATTGCCAAAATAGATAATCAAGACCCAATGATAGACTATCTACAAAAGATGCACTATAAATATAAAAAAAATTATACTGATAAGATGAAAATAAACAGATGAATCTAGTACTTCCATTTAAGCTCTGGCATGTAAAGAACTTGGAAGTTATCAATCCCATCCTTAGAAAAAGACAACTTGAAAAAGTAAGAATCAAAAGCTCCTCTTGTGCCCATCAAAGAAATAAGCTTGCAAGGCAAACTATCACCTCAATATCTGGAGAGACAGGCAAATCCATAGAGACACAGCCAAGATCTGGTTACCTAGAGCAGAAGCTAATGAAGACAAAACTGGTAAAAACAAACAATAATTATGACAAGTTGATGGAGGCCAAAAGTGGGCTAGCCTGAGAGTGCCAGTCCCCTGGGAACTACATATTTTGCAAGCTTTATCTTGAGGAACCACACACCATTCTCACAATGAAGATTCAAGAAAGCTTAGCTCCTGGTTCTAGCAGGTGAAGGGGAAAAGTAATCATTGTGAAATATATCCAGAGCATACTTCATAACAAAGTTCTACTCTCCTTTCCAGGGAAAAGATTTTGCCAGAGCCATATTCCAGTTAGGAGAAGAACATCCCTCCCACTGCAACCACTTCTAGACTTCTTGTCTGACCTAACAAAAACAACATAGTCAACAGAAGTCAGGGCTTCAAGGACATGAATAAGAATACTTTAGACAGGGAATGGAATATAAGGTGAGTGAAGGGGTGGGCAAAAAAAGATATACCGTAAGATAAACACATGTGAAGTTCACAGCTCCAAGAGAGGCCCATTAAAACTGAGATTTAGCCAGATACAGTGGTGCATGCCTGTGGTCCCCCAGCTACTCGGCATGCTTAAGTGGAAGGATGGCTTGAGCCTAGGAATTCATGGTGAGCCTAGGCAACATAGCAAGATGCTGTCTCACAAAGAAAAAAAAAAAAAGGAAAGAAAAGAAAAGAAAAAAAAACCCTGAGATTTAATGAGAAGATTATAAAACAGTCCTCCTCTTCCAGACCTTACCACCACACCAACGGTATTGTAACAGTGAATTACAGGTGAAAGAGCTACAAGACAGATTCTGAGGAGAAATACTCAGGGAAGCTCAAAGTCAAGAGGGGAAACAAATATAGTATAAGGACACTAGAGGAATTAGAAGCTTCTAGCACCTATAGCTATAGCAAATGTTAACTACAGCCCCGCTCCTAGTCAGATTACCATAAATCCTCACACTGAAGGCTGATTTAATTTAGTTCTTATTAGCCAATACATGTCCAACTTTCAACTAAAAATTTACAAGACGTGCCAGAATGCAAGAACAAACACAGTGTGAAGAGACAAAGCAACCATCAGAACCAGACACAGCTATGACACCAATGTTGGAATTATCAGGGAGTTAATATAATTAAAATAATAAGGGCTTTGCTAGAAAAAGTAGGCAATAGGCAATAACAGATAGGTAATGTTAGCAGAGAGATGAAAACTCCAAGCAAGTAAATGGATGGGAAGAGACAGAACATGCAAATGCACATAGTAAGCATAAGAAGGCTGAGTCAGTATATTAATATCAGATAAAAACAGACATCAAGACAAACAGTGGTACCAGACACAAAAAGAAATATTTCATAATGATCAAAGGGTGAATTCAAGCATGTAGCAATCATAAATGTGTACATGATTTATAACAGGGTTTCAGAATACATGAAAAATTTGACAGAATTGAAAGGAAAAATAGTCAATTTCATAAGCATAGTTAATAATATTAACACTTCTCTCCCAACAATGTATAGATTAAGAGACAATTAATAAACATATTGATGATCCCAATGGCACTACTAATTATCTTAACCTAATTGATATTTATAAAAGACTACTCTCAACAACTATGGAATATAAGTATTGAATTGCATGTAGTATATATATCAAGATAGATTATATACTTTGATCTAAAATATGTCTCAATAAGTTTAAAAGGATTGAAATAATACAGAATATATTCTCTAACCACAATGGAATTGAATTAGAAAGTAATTAACAATAGGATCTCTAGTAAAATATAAAATATTTGAGAATTGGCATCAATTCTATCGAAACTATTCAAATAATTCAAACAGGGTCTCCTCCCTCAACTATTTTATTTAGCCAGCATCACCCTGATACCAAAACCTGGCAAAGACACAATGGAAAAAGAAAACTACAGATGAACATAAACACAAAAATCCTCAACAAAATACCAGCAAACCAATTCCAGCATGACATCATAAAGTTAATTCACAATTATCAAGTAGGCTTCATTCTTGGGATGCCAGGTTGGTTCAGCATACACAAATCAATAAATATGATTTACCACATAAACAGAATTAAAAACAAAAATCATATGATCATGTCAATAGACATGAGAAAAGTCTCATAAAATCCAAAATCCCTTCATGATAAAAACCATTAACAAACTAGGCATCTAAGAAACATATATCAAAATAATAAGAGCCATCTATGACAAACCCACAGCCTATATCATACTGAATAGGCAAAGCTGGAAGCATTCCCCTTGAGAACTAGAATAAAACAAGGATGCCTGCTCTCACCTCCTTTTCAAGTTAGTGCTGGAAGTCCTAGCCAGAGCAATCAGGCAAGAGAAAGAAATGAAAGGCATCCAAATTGAAAATGAGGTCAAACATCTCTCTTCACTGAAGATATGATTCTATACCTAGAAAGCCCTAAAGACTCCTCCAGAAGGCTCCTGGAACTAATAAAACAACTTCAGCAAAGTTTCAAAATCAGTGTACAAAAATTAGTACCATTTCTATATAGTGATAACGTTCAAACTGAGAGCCGAATCAAGAATGCAATCCTATTTACAATAGCCACAAAAAATAAAATACCTAGGAATACATCTAACCAAGGAAGCAAAAGATCTCTACAAGGAAAACTATAAAACACTGCTGAAAGAAATCATAGTTGACACAAACAAATTGAAAAACATTTCATGCTCATGGATTGGAAGAATCAATATTATTAAAGTGGCCATACTTTCCAAAGCAATCTATAGCTTCAACACTGTTCCTATCAAACTACCAAAGTTATATTTCACAGAATTAGAAAAATACTCTTCTAAAAATTCATATAGAACCAAAAGAGAGCCTGAATAGCCAAAGCAATACTAACAAAGCAAAAAGAACAAAGCCAGAGGTATCACATTACCCAACTTCAAACTATACCAAAAAACTACGGTAACCAAACCAGTATGTTACTGGTACCAAACCAGACACATAGACCCATGGAACAGAATAGAGAACCCAGAAATAAAGCTACACACCTGCAGCCATCTGATCTTCAACAAAGTCGACAAAAATAAGCAATAGGGAAAAGAACCCCTATTCAATAAATGGTGCTGGGACAACTGGCTAGTCATATGCAGAAAATTGAAACTGGACTTCTGTCTTTCACTATATACAAAAATTAACTTTAGCTAGATTGAAAACTTTAGTAAGTCCTCTAACTGTAAGAATACTAGAAGAAAACATGGGAAATACCATTCTAGACATTGGGAAGAAAATATTTGCAAACTATGCATCCAACAAAGCCCTAACATCCGGAAGCTATAAGAACTGAAAGAACTCAACTAGCAAAAACAAATCACACTACTGAAAAATGGGCAAAATATGTAAAGATACCGGTCAAAAGATACCGGTCACATACAATCAAAAGAAGACATACAAGTGGCCAATGAACACATGAAAAAATGTTCAACATTACTAATCATCAGATAAATGCAAATTAAAACCATAATGAGATACTGTCTCACATCAGTCAGAATGGCTATTATTAAAAAGTCAAAAAACTGATGCTGGCGAAGCTGCAGAGAAAAGGGGACACTTATATTCTCTGGACGGGAATATAAATTAGTTCAGCCACTGTAGTAAGCAGTTTAGAGCTTTTTCAAAGAACTTAAAGCAGAACTAGCATTTGACTCAGCAATCCCATTATTGAGTATATATACAAAAGAAAATAAATCATTCTACCAAAAAGACATGTGTGTTTGTTAACTGTAGCATTATTCACCATATCAAAGACATGGAATCAACATAGGTGCCCATCAACAGTGGGTTGACTGAAGAAAATGTGATACATACACACCATGGAATATTATGCAGCCATAAAAACGAATAAAATCTCGTGCTTTGCAGCAACATGGACAGAGCTGGAAGCCATAATCCTAAGCAAATTAATACAGGAACAGAAAACCAAATACCACATGCTCTCACTTATAAGTGGGAGCTAAACATTGAGCACCCCTAGATGTAAACATGAGAACAACAGACACTGTGGACTATAAGAAAATGAGGAGAAGGTGGGTTTTAAAAACTACCTATTGAGTACTATGCCCACTATCTTGGTGACAGGATCCATACCCCAAACTTCAGCATCATTCAATATTCCCATGTAACACATCTGCACATGTACCCTGTGAATCTAATATGAAAGTTGAAATTACCTTTTAAAAATTTGAAATAACACACTTCTAAATGACTTAGGGGTCATATAAAGAAACCATAAAAAAGTAGAAAAGAATTGAAACTAAATAATGGAAAATACAACATACTAAAATTTGTAGGGTGTAGCTAAAACAGTTCTTAACAGGAAAGGTGTGTCCTTAAACATTATATTTAAAGAAAGAGCATAAAATAAATGGTCCTAGCTTCCACTCAATCATTAAAACAAAAAAGAGCAAAAGTAACCAAAATAAAAAATGAAATAAAATAATGAATTATTTGATAATCAATAAAATTAAATTATGATTCTATTTTCAACCAAATGGAAAACAAATACATGAAAATGGACAGTCAGAAGTTGGCTGTTTAAAGTGATCAGCAAGAGTGAAAATCCCTAGCTAGACTAGGGGAAAAAATGGGAAAAAAGGAAAAAGAATGGGAGAAAGCACGAATTATCACTATTAGGAATAAAAGACAGATTATCACTACAGATTCTACACACACAGAGTATAATAGAGAACATTATGAAAAACTTATGGCAATAAAATAAATATATTTAAAATAAAAATGGAAAAATTCTTGAAAAGAATTTAACTTACCAAAACAGACACAAGACTTAGAGAGTCAGAATAGATCTATACCTATTAAAGAAGAATTTGTTATCAAAAAACCTTCCCACAGAAAAAACTGTAGGTCCAATTATTTTATTAATAAATTCTATATTTAAGGAACAGATGGCACCAATCTTACAAAAACTCTCAGAATTAGGAAGAAACATTCCAACTTGTTTTATAAAGCCAGCATAACCCTACTATTAAAAGTTGACAGGCCGGGGGCGGTGGCTCACGCCTGTAATCCCAGCACTTTGGGAGGCCGTGGCGGGCGGATCATGAGGTCAGGAGATCGAGACCATCCTGGCTAATATGGTGAAACCCTGTCTCTACTAAAAAATACAGAAAATTAGCTGGGTGTGGTGGTGAACACCTGTAGTCCCAGCTACTCGGAAGGCTGAGGCAGGAGAATGGCGTGAACACGGGAGGCGGAGCTTGCAGTGAGCCAAGATCGCCCCACTGTACTCCAGCCTGGGCGACAGAGGGAGACTCCGTCTCAGAAAAAAAGGAAAAAATTTGACAATGGCTGCATACGGTGGCTCATGCCTGTAATCGAGCACTTTGGGAGGCTGAGGCAGCAGAATTGCTTGAGTTCAACACCAGCCTGGGCAACATAGCAATACCTCTATCTCTACTAAAAATAAAAAAAAAAATTAGCCTGGCATGTTGGCAAATGCCTATGCTCCCAGATACTTAGGAGGCCAAGGTGAGAAGATTGCCTGAGCCTAGGAGTTCAAGGCTGCAGTGAGCAATGATGGTGCCAGTACTCTCCAACCTGGGTGACACAGCAAGACCCTTTTTCAAAAAAAAATTTTCAATGATTCTACAAAGAATAGAAACGGCTCTCATGAATATAGGTATAAAAACACTAAAGTCATAGCAAAGTGAATATAGCAAGATGTAAAAATGAGAATATTTTATTAATTACCAAGTGAGGTTTATCCCAGAAATGGAACATTTGAAAATCAATGTAACTCATCATATTAATAGAATAAAAAACAATAAAGATCATTTCAAAGGATGCAGTAAAAGCATTTAAAGTAACCGGATACAAGGTTATTTACAAAACCAATTGTATTTTTATATACCAGCAATAAATAATTGAAATTATAATTTAATACAGATCTCCTTTAATAGTGCCAAAGACCACAAAACACTAAAGAAAAAGTTTAACAAAAGATATTCGAGGCCTATACATAGGAAATTAAAACACATTTCTCTGAGAAATTTTTTAAAAGTCAAGTAAATGGAGGGCTAATTATCCCCTAATTGATATATGGATTCAATGCAATCCCAAATAAAATCTCAGTACCCTTTTTGTAGAATTTGATAAGCTGATTTTAAAATTTATGTGAGAAAGCAAACAACCTATGCAAAGCACCCTTGCAAAAGAAAAACAAGGTTGTAGGATAAAGTGCTACTTAACTTCAAGACATATTATAATGCTAGAATAATCAAGACAGTATTTTATTAGTATAAAGATTGACCAATAAATGAATTGAAAGGAATAAAAATCCCAGAAATAGGCTCATACTTGTGTGGTTATTTGAGTTTTGTGAAAGTTGACTATGCAATCCAATGAGAAAAGCAAATTATATTTGATAAATAATGTTCAGGCCGGGCGTGGTGGCTCATGCCTATAATCCCAAATGTTTGGGAGGCCAAGGCGGGTGGATCACCTGAGGTCAGGAGTTTGAGACCAACTGGCCAACACAGTGAAACCCCGTCTGTACAAACAAACAAACAAAAAAATTAGCTGGTGTGATGGCAGGCACCTTGTAATTCCAGCTACTCAGGAGGCTGAGGCAGAACAATTACTTGAACCTAGTAGACGGAGGTTGCAGTAAGCCGAATTGTATACCACTGCATTCCAGCCTGGGTGACAGAGTGAGATTCCATCTCAAAAAATAAAAATAAATAAAATACTGTGCCAAAAACTGTATATCCATATGGAAGAAAGTGAACACTGAGAGAAAAGAAGGCTAAAAACATGAACAGAGGCTTAGTGATCTAGGAAAAAATGCTAGAGGAGCTTATATTTTATACATATTTATATTTTGTTCAATTTTCTTAGTAATTTATTTTTATTGTAATTTACAAAAGTACTAAATTGCAACAAACTGATTCTTTACCATGGATAGTTAGAGAAGCACTGGTCTGGAGTTAATCTCAATGCTTTCCAAACTTTACTTTTCAATTCACTACATTAATGCTTCAGTTTACAACCATTCTGATAAATGTCACTAGTGTCCTGTTAATCACAAAAGCACCATTGCTTTTCTGAATTTATCTTAATCAACCTCTGGACACCATTAAACAGGAATAATAACTCCCTCATTTTCATTCATTCCGCAAAATTTACTGAGTGCTCACTATTTGTCGGGAAATATTTCAGATACTGAGAATAACAAAACAGAAAAAATACAAAAACTATGTCCATATTCTGGTGAGATAAGATAAAAATAATTAAAATTTAATATTATATATATATATATTTGATGGTAAAATGTACTTTGGAAAAAAATAAAACAGAGAAGGGGCATCAGAACTGAGTAGTGGGGAGAGAATATTGTTTTAAATAGAATGATTAGGGAAGGTCTCACTGAGATGTTCTGCCTTCTAGCCTTTTATAACATCTTCATTTTCCTCCTCTATCATGGTTTTCTTCATGTCTTTCATATTATCCCTTCTAGGTTTCCTTCACTAGATCTTATTCTTCTGTTTATCCTTAAAATTTAGCATTCCTCAAATTCTGCTTTTAGTTCTTTACTTTTTGATTCTGCATGCTTTACTAAATTTCCATGGCTTCAAATAGGTACATATATTTCCTAAAGAAGACCACTCCCATGATCTCATGGCCCATTCAACTGAACTTCTGGACATTTCTATTTTAGTGGCTTGTAAACTCTTCAAATTCAACATATATGAAAATAATGTTAACATCTTACCTTCTAAGCCTTCTACCTGTTCTGTATTGCCTGTCTTATGACCACCAAATGCCTGAAAGTCATCGTAAATTTTCATCTTCTTCATTTCCAAAATTGAAACTGGAAGCAAAGAGAACAACTAACTGATTATGTAAGAGCACAGGGAAGAGAAGGTAAGACCTGAAATGAAATAGTGATAGTGAGGATGAAGAGAAAGATACAGATTTGAGAAATATTCTCAGGGTAGAATTAATGGAACTTGTGACAAACTGTCTTTGAAGTGTGAGAATTTGGGCCTGGGTGACTTGATGGATAGAGAGTTAAGCATAGAGGAAGTAAAACATATTGAATGTAGAAGATAAGTTGTTTTGATGAGTTATTATTAAGGTAGTTGTAAGTGGAACAGTCAGATAGAAAAGTCATGTTTTCTAGACACCTTACTTTGAGTTATCTCATAAATAGACTCTGAGACAATAATTCCGATACCAGTAATTTATTTTGGAGGTGGTCCTGGAAAACACCAACAGGTTAGTGAGAAATAAGATGGGGAGGGGAATAAAACCTATAAAATGTTCTTGGTCAAGCTAGTCATCACTGCAGTCAAGGAAATTAAAGTTTTGCACCACTGGTAACGCTAGAGGACAATATAGGATATACCTTAGAGTTATCATAACCATGGGGTTAGACACTGGTGTTGTTATCCAACAAATCTGCATCATCGCTGAAAATTCTTTCCGGAGCAATTAACTTCTTCAGCTCTGCTAGCTTGCCCTGTGTATAAGACAAACATTCTCCTCCAGCCAGAAAAATAAGCTCACAGGTGGAGAGTAGCAGGTGTTTTCTGTAAGTAGCCTTCAGCATGTTGAAGATTAAGGTCAAGAGGATATAAGTAAGGCACTAATAGGATATGCTACACCACGTATATGGATCTGGAATTGAGGGAAAGATTTACATTAGAGAAATAGATTTGGAAATCATTAGGATAGCGCTGGCCAAATTTGTAGGGACTTCCAAAACCACAAATTTACTTAGCTGGAGAAACATTAAGTAAGAAAAGAGAAAGAAGATACGAGCCAGCTACTTAAGTGGCCTGGAGACCAAGGCAATGACCCTTAGAGGATGGGCTAGTCTCCTTTAGGGAACAAGATCTAAAGAGGATATGAAGTCCACTTTGAAGGTGGGCAACATGCAAAACAAGACAGAGAATGGGGACTGCTAACAACTACAGGGAAAGGGCAGACTTCCCTAGTGAGTTTAAGTGTCCAGGAAGAGTAGTTATGCCCTGATGACAGAGACTGTATGGACCTGGAGGAAGGCACGATATTCACCAATTAGTAGAGCTCTGAAAATGACAAATAATAGAGCTTGCATAATCAGAAATTCCAGTAGGAAACCTCAGAGCAGAAGGATTCTATCAAAAGGGGTGAAATATGAGAATAAGGATAACCCAGTGATCTTATTAATCCTAGAATGGAAGAATTTCTGTACTAGAAACTGTAGTTGAAGGGAGAGAGAAAACTTACTATAAATCACTCAGAATTAGGACATTTACAGACTCTGTGAGACAGTGTGAGTTCTGCCTACTGTATATCTCTTGGTATTTGTTGATTTTTGTTTTCCTTCAAATTGGTCTCTTTCTATAACACCATTCAACAACATTCCCTAGCACAGTGCATCAGAAGAGTACATATTTTAGGCTTCTGAGTGGTAGCTTGAGTCAAAATATAAGGGTTCAAAATATATTTGGGTCAACCCTATATATGCAGGTCCTAGATTCCATGACTATCTTTGATGAATATTCCATTAGCATTTTGATCTACACAGAACTGAACATGGAAAGCCTATGGCAAAAGTGATAATAATATTAATAACATTTACTGTTGGCTTTCACTGTGGAGCTCTCAAAGAAAACTCTGATACCATGTCACATATCCAAGCATTTCACTCCAGGTTCAGACATTTTTCCAACCCCAAAACAAGCTTCTGGTAATTTCAGTATTATATGAGTCCCAGTTATATGCAAAGAGGGCATATCAAAAAGCCAGCCACTTCCAGTGTAGTGATAGCTATATAGTTGGGAAGGAAATTTATCTTTATCCCAATTGAGTCTTAAAAGTCTTAAGCTTCAGTCTTTGTAACTTTTACTCCTTCCATTCAGTTAAAAAAAAGTCTTTCTAAGATTGGTGTCAATTGGAAAGTATTTGTATATCCTGGCTGTTAAGATGGAAAGTGTGAATTTACAGAAACTCTAATATGTATAGAGATGGTGGGAAGTTTAGTAGAGAGTGGTGGAGGGGCAGTAGATGAGAGTGGGGTGTCTATAGGACAGAGCCAAGAAAATGAGACTTGCAGACTGAGAGTCAATTATGCTCAGATTTCAGTCTCCCCACCTATGTGCCAAAGACAACGTGTTAGGGGCTGGGTGAAAACGCTTTAGTCATAGCCAGAAAAAGAGAGCCTAGTAATGTGTTGCTCTGTTTAGTAATGAGGGTGGGGAGCATTTGGGCTTCATTTAGTCTTGCTGGCACAATCAGGTAACACCATACTAAACCTAAACATAGTTATAAGATTAAATAAACTTTTGTTGATTTTTCATAATCCTTCTTAGGTATGATATAGCTGGGTGTGGGGGGAATCAACTAACAATATAAACTTCGTTCTCCAAATTCCATCCTCATTCTACAAAAATATGATTCATTAACCTGGGAGAAGTAGAGATGGGGAAATTAAATCAACATCTTGGTCTTCTCCTTAGATTGAGGTTTGGGGACAAAATTCATAAACAATACCTAGTGAATAATATTTTAAAATTTTCTTTTCCTCCTTGTCAGCATTTTTTAGAAAAACTACTAGATCTCTTTTGAGAGTTGAGAAAGAGAACCGTTTAATTAGAGTTATAGGGAACTGCTTGAGGTCTAAGCCAACTGGCTCAAATTCTTCTGTTTGTGACTGGAAAATCAGTTTGGCTCTTTCACGTTTGGGGTACTTTTATAGACTTATTTTGGTTTTTATTTGACATGATTTCACAAGCCAGAAAGTCAGTGCTGCTGAAAAAGACATGCCCTTATTTAGTGCTTCCACTCACTGGCTATTCCTTCTCATGTTGACCAAACTACTCCATGCATGGCTTTAGCCTGCATCTCCATTACTATCCCACACCAGTCCAGAGCCACCTGCCAGCCAATTCTGTGAGCTCCCCTCTGGTTTCTCACACTGAGATCTTGCCAGGAACTTTGCCAAGTCTGGAATAATCAGAGCTCTTTTGCGGAACTACTTCACTGGGGTCACTGCTTCTCTAAAACTCAAAGTCTACCATGAAATATGATGAGAAGGTGAGAAATAATATCCTAGAGTCTCACAACACATACCAGCAACATTACACATTTATTTATGAAGCTCCTTTTGAACAATCACAGGATGGAGCTAAGGTAGGAACAGTTAGAGGGAGCAACCTAAGAACAAATGTTGGCAGTTCTACTTAAAGTCACAAAACTATCTAAAGCAGCAGCAGCTAGTTCATCTATTGAGTATATCCTTCAAACCAAAGTACTCTTTTATTTTTGCCTTTTGTATTAAATATAGTATGCTCATTCTCACACTGTATAGCTGCAAAACCACACATCACAAGAATGATACATATTGATGCTAAGAAACGTTTTAGCATGTCTGAGCACTAGGAACCTAAGATAAGAATCCCTAAGGGTTATTTCTTATGAATGAAATAACAAAATAGTTATCTGCAGAAATAATCCGTAAGTGGATGATTGAAGACTGTTGGGAAATCCCTACTCTATATTCCAGTTAAAGTGACCTTAGGACAGGATCTGTATTATGTCTAAATTATAGCATCAATTGTACTGTATCTTGTGTGATAAAAACTAAAGGCGTTAACCTCAGAGACATGATCAGCAGGGTTAGTAAAAGGAGCTAATGAGTAGAATTACTTTTCCATGTATCTCCAGCTCTGTCCAGAAAAGAGACAGCTTGAACAAAGGACCTAAACATCCATTCCTTTTGGTTGGTCTTCCTGTATAGCGCACAGGGTGAAGGCACCAGTCATTAAGATCTTCCAGAGAACTCACTTTTTAAAATTTCATGCTCAGCAAACACCTGGTTCCACTCCTCTTGCAAGGAGGCAGGAGTGGGTATGAGAAAGGCACTGGGGGGTTTCAGCGTGGAGAAGGTTGTTAGACATGCCAGAAACATGAGAAAGCCACAAGTCACATACCCAACATCAAGCAGAGAGGCAAAGCTCATAAACTGGAGGTGGGTGTCTAAACCAGTCTCTAAAAAATAATAGGAGGACCAAGAATAGATACTATGCTCTGTTACAGAGCCAAAAACATGGAGACCAGGATAAGTAAGGCCTGGGAGGGGGGGAAGGGAAATGGATTGAGCAACTATGATGAAAGACATGGAAAAATGTTACTTCTGACTCAGATGATGTCCGAAGCTGGCTTTTCAGTACATTTTGTAGCTGAACATATGAGTACCTTCTTGAATTGCTACAAATACCTGGGACTGGGTAATTTATAAGAAAGGAAGTTTAATTGGCTCACGATTCTGCAGGCTGTACAGCCAGCATCTGTTTGGCTTCTGATATGGCCTCAGGAAGATTGCAATCATGGTGGAAGGCAAAGGGGGAGCTGGCAAGTTACATGGTGAAAGCAGGAACGAGAGAGAGAGAGTAGGGAGAAGGTGCCACACATTTTTAAATGACCAGATCTCATCTCATATGAGCTCAGAGAGAGAGAGAGTTTCCTTATCACCAATGGGCTGGCCCAAGCCCATGAGGGATCTGCTCGCATGATCCAAACATCTCCCCGCAGGCCCCACCTCCAACGGAAAATTTGGGCAAGGACAAATATCCAAACTGTGTCACTCGATGTGAGAAAAATATGTAGGAACCTGATCATGGAGGGCCAAGAGTGGCTAAATTAAGGAGTTTCAGTTTTATTCTAGAAAATAGGAAGAGCGAATGCAGAATTTTAATGTCAGAAGTGGAATTATCAGATGCATAGAAAGTTAATCATCAGAAGTGAAATAAGACAAATATAAAACTTTCATTTCTGAAAACATAAGTACATTAAAACTTATTTTGTTATTCATTTAGTTGCAAACCAAATGTAAACCAATAGTCAATAGAAAAATGCTCATTCTCTAAGTACTCAGCCAGATTTTTTACTTACTCAGGTGGAACGTAATATCATCTATCAGACATCTATTAGATGATCTTATCAATATTAGAGGGAGTATAACACCATTCTGTTATATCAGAATTCTGCTATTCATGACACGTGTACTTTTTGCTTTTGTCTTTTGGTCAAAGTCTTCATTAGGTAACAAAGCCAGCCCCTTCATAAACTGCCCTAGTGTTCCAATAAATATTGTGGTTCATGGTCTGTCCCTTTTAATCAAGGAGAAAAAATAATGAAAAAAACAATTCATTTACATTATTTCTTGAAATTTACATTCTGGAAGAGATTCTGCTTTTATGGTAGAATTTGGTACCTGCATCCTGCAGATCCTGTCTACTTTCAAGCTTCTAGCTGATAGACGTGCATAAAGACTGGATCGCCTAGCAAGTACCAGATCCTATCTTACTGCTCCATGAGACAGGCATTTGAAAAGACAGAGTGGAACCTGTTTCTAACCTTTATGTGACAGTAACCCCACTTCCTTATAATGTGGCCCACAGAATGCCGATGACTGAACAATCAGATTAGCTATTCATCTTCTGGTGGGAGGGGTCAGTGGGGGAGATGGAGAGGAAGAAGCAGCAGTCTTCATTCCTATACCTCCCTTTTGAAGCTTGAGGAATAGAGGACTCCTTTTTAAACATAGAGGAAATGGGCGAAGATGGGAAGAAAACATATCCCTTCTCTCTCATCGGTGCTCAGCTTCAGTAAATCATGATTTTATTTTAGAGAAGAAATGGTAACTGGCAAAACAAAATGCTTGTCTGGGAATGTTGAGCTATGTCTAAGCAAGGAGTTGAAAAATACCTAATGAATCCTAAACTATTTACAATGACCTTAAAAAAAAAAAAAAAAAACTAATATGAAACACAGGAAGAACTCGACCAGATTTGTAAGTATCATAAAAAACTTCTAAGAGACTCTGTTGCACTCACATGTTTTCACATATTATCAGAAAATATATTCTTGAAATGTTTATTTTAGAAAATGAGAAACTCAGGAAAAATAATTTACATATATTTTATCTGTTTAAGATGTGGATATACTACTTTAAAATATACAGAGTAAAAGATAGATGATTTTTGGCTTAAAGAAAAGTAGGGTGTATGCACACAACACAAAATTATCTAAATAATTCAGATTCCAAGCTACTTTTTATTTAAGAAATATTTGCATAATTTAGTAATCATGATTATAGTTATTTCAGTTTTCCAGTTGGCCTTGTAAAATGGTACTACTGATAAATGAGCTTCTGCTTAGGCAAGATTACTCAGAGTTGTAGTGAAACTACTCTATCCCTCTTCCTTGTACTCCTTGTAACTAATAGCACACATTTATGAAACGAACTAGAAAGAGGAACACAGCGTATGGTATCAGAACATTTCACTCCACATCTGGAAAACTGTCCCTATGAAAGGAAACAAACTGGACTATATGAGGACCAGATGTCAGATTCATTAACACCATATTTTAACCTAGTAAGAGAAATGGTCTTTTAAATATATATCTAAGGACTGGACCTGTTTATGAAAATTCATAGGAGAACTCTGTCCATTATGAGAGAAATTTTTCCTAAGTTCTATTCTGTGCCTACAGGGTTATGGTAAACGAAATGGCTCAAATGTTTTGGTCTCATCCTGTTCAATTTACTTAAACGGATTTGGCCATAACTTAAACATGGTTATTTCTCAGTGATCCAATCTAGTCTCATTCCTTTAAATACTATCCATATGCTATCCACTCCCAAACACACCTCTCAAACCCTGACCTCTCTCCTGAACTTCAGACTCATATATATTCAAGCACCTACTCATCATCTCTTTTTAGGTGGCTAATGGACATTTCAAACTCAATGCCTCTTCTCCCCAAACTGATTCCACCTTCAGCCATCCCCAAATTTGTTGAAATATCACTATTCCTCTAGTGGCTGAAGCCAAAAACAAAGGAGTCATCCTTGTTTATTCTTTCTCTTTTACATCCCACTTTCAATCAATCAGGAAATCTTGTTGCCTCCTCCCCCAAAATGTATCCAGGATATGGCCACTGCCCATCACACCACAATATTATCTGGGTCCAATCTACCATAATCTGTTGCCTGAATTATTGCCAATAGCCTTCTACTTGGTTTTCCTTCAGATAACACTGCATTATCTCCTCCTTTCACTCAGAATACAAACCAAAGTCCATAAGATAGTCTAAAAGGTGTTAGACTATGTGGTTCCTTGTGGCCATTCTGGGTTACTCTCACTTGCTCCGCCCTGATAACATTGTCCTCACTGCTGTTCCTCTAACACATCCAGTCATTTTCCAGGATAAGGACTTTTACCCTGACCGTTTTTGCCTGGAAGGCCATTCCCTCCAACAGTTTAGCAAACTCTCTTACCTCCTCTAAGGATTTGTTAAAATGTCATTTTTCAATAACTATCCTATTAACAATTGCAACCACCTAGCACTCCCCTTCCAGCACTTGTGGTCCCCCTTACCTGTTCTGCTTTTACACTTGTTCTCTTTTTCGTCTATTCTTTATGCCTAATAGCATGCTCTATTATTCGTTTGTTTTTATTGTTTATTTTCTGTTTTCCTCTGTCCACCAGATCATAAGTTCACTGATGTGTCCCAAGCATTAAGAACAGTTCTGGGCACATATTAAGCACTCAACACATATTAAATGAGTCAATTGCAAATCATTGCTCATAGATTTATCATTGCTTAATTGAGAAGAAAAGATTTTTTTCTTCCGACTGACTAAAGTAACTAAAATACTGTCACTTTCATGTTTACCACCTGACAGAAGTATCAATCTCCCCCTCCCCTACAGTTTGTGCATTTTCACAAGCTCAGGATCAAAATAAAGGAAAGGAGGTGAGCAAGAAGGAAGCCTTTTCCCTAATTCCAGAAGCCTCCATGGGACATTTAGTGCATGATCCTATCATTGTACTTAACAGACCACATTATAATTTTTGTTTGTGTATCACTTCTCATCAGTGTGACAGCTCCCCAAGAGCAGAGACTATTTTATTCATCATTTTCATCTCCAGTGCCTGACACCCTATATAACAGTAATGACACTTAATAAAAGATTACAAAATAATGGATGAACTATCAGGGCAGAGTGTCAGGGAAGAAATGACATAACATTTGAAGAGTAAGTGTGACTTCCTGTTCTGTTAACAATAAAAGCTTTGCCAAATTGTTTAATTGCTCTGAGTCTCAGTTTCTTCATCTATAAAAGAAAAGTAAATTTTCTCTGAAGATTAAATTAGGTAATGTGTGCAATGTACTTATTAGGGTCCCTAGAATATAACAAACATTCAGTAAATGAGATATGTCTACCATTTATACCATATATATGTACACTTTAAATTGTGTGTGTGTGTGTGTGTGTGTGTGTGTGTGTGTATAGGAGCAGAAGCAGGTAGCTCCCTGCTCTCAAGAGAGTCCTTTGATTTGCTACTGCTAGTGGGCATGGCCACCGTGGGTTAAGGCCTTTTTTGTTTCTAGTTTTCATTCCATGTGTGAAGTTGAGTATGCTGTCATTGCTTTGGCTTCCTGTACCTCACTGATAGACACAGAGAAATAAGGGCACAAGTTTCAATCCTCAAATATAAGCTCCATGAGGATAAAGATTTTTTTCATCCCTCTCCCCTTCCTTTTTATCTGCTGTATCCCTAATGCCTAGTAGAACAATGCCCCATAAATATAAGTTAAAAGCTGAATAAGTTTGGTTTCAGGCTCAAGGTAAAGTAGAAGTCCTACTTAAAGCTGGGGTTAAAACCATACATCTGGCCCGGTTTTATCATAGTTTTGCAAAGAAATGCTCAGTGTTAACCCAGCTACTACCTAATAGGTATCTTGATTTCCATTTGCTCTAATTATTGATGATGTGTTTCCTTACAACATTTTAGGGAGAAAAGGGGGTCAGCAGAAAGACATTTGAGCAACACTTAATCTTCTAGCTTTATATAGTCAGATACATCCTCCCTTAGTTCTTATAAAAAATATAAAACTTAATGACAGACATGAAGAAGATTGGAATAAATGGAGATATACTATATTTCTGGTAGAGAAATCTCAGTATTCTAAAGATGTCACTTCTCCCCCAAATAAATCTATTAATTCAGTGGCATTATAATTAAGATCTCAATAGAGTTTTACTTGAGAAGATGTGAAGGCAAAACTTGACAAATTTGATAAACTAGATAAATGGAAGTGTATTTGGACAAATAAGTATGTAAGAATATCTAGAAGAACATTTCAAAGTTCAATACAGAAGGGAGTACTTGTGGTATCAGGTATCAAACTGTAGATTTAGACTACAAAACTTAAAACAGGATGACACAGTAATGGAATAAGAAAATAAGTCAATGAGATAAACTAAAAAGTCTAGAAACAGAGGAAATACATGTACAAACTTAGTATGTGATAAAGATGGTATTTAGTATTTTGGGGAAAAGTTTGTCACATGTTCATTTATAGAAAAATAATATGGCTGGATAATTCATGCAGTATACAAATGTAAATCCAGATTGAGTAAGTAATACATGTAAGAAACAAAACTATGGAAGTATTAATAAGAAAAGGTTATTTTTTATAAACTGAGAGTGAGGTTGACCTTCCTAAGCAATTTTTATAAACTGATAGTGAGGTTGACCTTCCTAAGCAATACATAAAACACAGTGACATACTATTAAGCCACAAAAAAGAATATAATCGTATCAAATAAACCAGGCACAGAAAGACAAATACCACATGCTCTCACTCATATGTGGGAGCTAAAAAACTTCATTTCTTGGACATAGAGAGTACAACATTGGATACCAGAGATGCCAGAGAGAGAGTGGTGGGTGACTAAACAGAGATCTGTTAATGGTAGGCACATTCAATTAGATAGAAGTAAGTTCTAAGGTTTTGTAGCAGACTAGAATAACTATACTAAGCAACAATATTTTGTAGATCTCAAAGAAACTAGAAGAGAGGACTTGAAATGTTCCCAGTGCATAGAAATAATACTTAAGGTGACGGATACTCCCCAAAACCCTGACTTGATCATTACACATTTGATGCATGTAAGAAACATTCATTTGTACCCCATAATATGTAAAATATTATGTATCAATAAAAGAAAAAAGAATGAAGTAAACATTTTTAAGTTTATAAAAAATGAAGTAAAAAAAGAAGTCAAATTTTAAAAATTATACCTGAAATATATTCTATAAAAGATTAATACCTGATAAGCAAATTTAAAAAAAGACAACCAGACTGAGTACATTAGCCAGTAATGTAATTAGGCACATCACAGTCAAATAAAAATAACTCGTAAGTTTAAGAAAAGATGATCATACTCATTAGTAAGCAAGTAAATGTTTATAAAACACATTGAAATACTTCTTACAACTTAATCAACTGACAAACATTTAAATAATCTTTGATAGCCAATGTTTATAAGAATGTGGAGAAATAGGTACTCTTCTTTTCTCATTATAGCATATTTCAGCAAGGCAACTTTGCAATCTCTAGCAAATTTATAAATATGCACATACTTTGACTACACAATTCCAACTCTTTTAAAATACACCTAAGGATATGTATACACATGAGAATATCTATTTTGACATTACTTTGAACAGTGATAAATTAGACACCATGTAAATGCCCCTCAATTTAAAAAGTGATTATATAAATTATGGTAGTTCATACTTTAGAATACCCATTCAGCTATTAAAACATGATAACATCAGTCTCTGTTTATTGACACCACATGGTGTCTATGACTTGTGACAAATAAGCTATAAAACAAATTATATATATATGTACATGGAATATTCATATTTTAAAAAATCATATGTATGTAAAATTTTCTTTCCTATACTTCTGTGTTTGAAATTTTTCACAAAACATACCACCTCTGAAATTAATGTAAATGAGAAAAGTACTGAGGTTCTCTCTCTCTGTATATATATACACACACACACATATATGTGCACATACACATATACACACACACATATACACACATATATACACTATATATATATGTATATACACACATACACACACATATATATGTTCATGGATAGATAACTTGATAAAGGTTAAAAAACTTGTCATGTAAAGCAGGTCACCTTGAGAAGAGTAATGACCTACATTAAGGGACAGAATCAGCTTGGGTGACTTCACATGGCAGGAAACAGGAAAAAATTCTTTATCTTGATTCTCTTTCCTTGCTGAGATACGGGGTTCCTCAATGTCTGAGGGCAGTTGGAAAACAGTGGGCAAGAGAGTCCATAGATGTAAACTCTACAGGCCAGATTTCTGGGGACAGGGCCAAGTGGAAGAGTGTAGAGAGGGGATCCATACGTGCAAAAAGAAAATAGCTAGCACCCTGACTTTAATGGAAATGCTTCTAAAATTTATTTTTTTAAGTAAAATATTTGTTCACTTGGGGGAAATATTTTTTATGAGTTAAGAGTATTCCCTGCCAATTCTAGTTATTGTCATAAGTAAATTGAACTTTTTAATCTTTTTGTTTTGTGCATATACTAACATGATCATATGGTTTCTTCCTTTAATCAGTTAATATGATGATATAAATATAAGTTTTCCAATGTTGAACCATCTTTGTATTCCATAAATTAAATACTACTGGGTATCAATGTATTATTTGTATACAAATAGTTCTTTATTTTGCTAATATTTTATTTAGAACTTTTGAATATCCACATTATAAGTTATAATGCATTATAATTATTTTTCATTCAAGTATCCTTGATTTAATTTATTTTGTTAAGGCTTTTCATTTTTGTTTGCTGAAAGAGGTTGTATAAGTAAAAAATTTAAGTTTTTTAAGTTATAAAGATTTGGCAAAACATGCTTATAAAGCTTCTGAACCTTATTTCAGGGAGCGGTTTATGTCAAGCTGTTGCATTTTTGGAATTCCTTTTTTAAGTCAAATGGATTAAATATGTCTTTGAAGACTGTTCTGCCATTAAGGTTTTGTGGTTCTTCTTTCCTCAAATGTATTAAATTATATTTCCTATAAATTGGCTTTACCCATATTTTCAAAATTAGTTGCATAAAATATTTTTAATATTACAGTTTTAAGATTATTAATATGTGTGGTCATGTTACCCTCCTCATTCTTAGATTTTTGCCTTTTGAGGTTTGTTTGTTCTGTTTGTTCAAAGTATCAGCCTTTTTCTTGATCATCTCTATTGTTTATTTGTTGTCTATTGAATTATTTTTCTTTTATCCTTATTTCCTCCTTTCTACTGTTTTAATTCTATAGTTCTTTTTCCTTTTTTTTTTTTTTTTTTTTTTGAGACGGAGTCTTGCTCTGTTGCCCAGGCTGGAGTGCAGTGGCCGGATCTCAGCTCACTGCAAGCTCCGTCTCCCAGGTTCACGCCATTCTCCTGCCTCAGCCTCCCGAGTAGCTGGGACTACAGGTGCCCGCCATCTCGCCCGGCTAGTTTTTTGTATTTTAGTAGAGACGGGTTTTCACCGTGTTAGCCAGGATGGTCTTGATCTCCTGACCTTGTGATCCGCCCGTCTCGGCCTCCCAAAGTGCTGGGATTACAGGCTTGAGCCACCGCGCCCGGCCACTTTTTCCTATTTTTATGAGTTAAAGTGTTTATAAATTTTTACTGTTTTCTAATATATGCTTTTGGGACTATTAATTTCCTTTTCAAATGCTATCTTAAGGATATCTCACAAGTTTTGATGAGAAATGTTCTCACTGATATTTAGCATCCAAATATTTTTTAATTCACTGTGATTGCTGAATTAAACTGTGATTTAGCATCCAAATATTTTTTAATTCACCGTGATTGCTTAATGTGTACATTATTTAGAAGTGTGATTTTTTAAAAAATTGTTTCTTGTGATTGATTTTAACACTATATTTTGGATTTTTGTTATTGATTTCTAATTTTATTGCATACTGGTCAAAGAATGTATGGAATTAATAAAAACTTCTCTTGTAGATCAGTATGTGGTCAAGTTTTATAAACCATCAGTCTAATTATAAAAGTATGTGTAATCTCTATTCATTGGGTAAGGAATTTATATCTAACTTGTAAATTGTGTTGCTGAAAGTTGATCAGTGGTTTATTGGAGAAGTGTAAAATAATTTCCCTCTATTAATTGTATTAATAATTTTTGTAATTCAATCAATTCTCACTTTATGTGTATTGAGGCTATTTTGAATGCATGTGGGTTCCGGATAATTACTTTAATTACTTTTAGTTCATCGATGTTTAATTTTATTGTTACATAATATTTCACTTTAACCCTATTAATGCCTTCATCTCAAGATCATTTTCTTCTGGTTTTAATATAGCCAGTATTGATCAGCTTCAACTTGGTGGAGAGTAAATATGGAATTCCCTCATCTGCCTTTAGACATATATCTTTTAGATAATATCTGACATATTTGGCAGAATCCTTAACTTTCCAGTCACGTTCAGTTATTAAGGGTTCATTCCAATCTAATCTAAAACTCTAATTCCACATGTAATTGAAATCTCACTTCATTCTTTTCTCCTAGTTGCATAGCATTGACCAATTCTGAGTATCTCAAACACAAACCTAACATTTCCTCCATTTAACCAACTTCTGCAAAATAGTGTTGCAGAATTTTATTTTAAAGGAAAATTAAAATAAATTAAAATATTATATTTTTATATAGAAAGGAATAACAAACAGGAGAGTAGATAGGAAGAAGAGAAGGTGTTTCAAAAGAAATTTTATCAAAATTACTATTGATTCTGATCCTCAAACAATTTTATCTTAAAATATCTAGAGATCATAATACCGGAAGGAGAAAAAAAAAGAAGGGGATAGAAGAAATATCTGAGAAAGCAATGGCTTAAATTTTTCCAAAATTTATGATGGACACCAAACTTCAGATGCAGGAAGCTCCGAGGATACCAAGAAGGACAAATACCAAAAAGCTTATACCTAGACACATCATATTGGAAGTTCCAAAAAATAAAGACCAAAAATAAATAAATAAATAAAAATAAAATAAATTATTAAAAAATTGAAAGAAGCCAGAAAGAAAACACATTACCTACAGAAGAATAAGAAATACATCAGACATCTCTTCAAAAACCATACAAGCAAGAAGAGAGTGGAGTGAAATTTTTAAAGTATTGAAAGTAAAAGAAAGCCCACCAACCTATAATTTGATATCCAATAAAATTGTTTTTCAAACATGAAGGAGAAATAAAGACTTTTTCAGACAAACGAAAATTCAGGAAAATTGTCACTAGTAGAGATGCACTGAAAATAATGTTTAAAGTTCTTCAAAGGAAATGGACTATATGACATTCTGAAAAAGGTACAAATAAAAATATGGTTAAAAAAATTTAGTTGTTTCTAGCCCTGTTCAGGAGGAGGGAGGAAGAGATGAATAGGTAGAACACAGGTGATTTTTAGGGCTATGAAGTTATTCTGTATGATACTGTAACTGTGTATACAAAAAGTTATACATATGTCAAAAGCCATAGAACTGTACAACATAAACTTTGTGCTCTAATGTAATCTATGGACTTTAATCAGTAATAATGTATCAATATTGGTTCAATTCTAACAAATATACCACACTAACACAAGATATTAATAATAGAAGAAACTGTGTGCAATGAGGAGAGAGGATGTATAGGAACTCTTCCTGCTTTCTGCTAAACTTTTCTGTAAACCTAAAATCCTTTTTTTTTTTTTTTTTTTTTTTTTTTTTTGAGACAGTGTCTCACTCAGTAGCCCAGGCTAGAGTGCAGTGGCATGATCTCGATTCACTGCAACCTCTGTCTCCCAGGTTCAAGACATTCTCCTGCCTCAACCTCCAGAGTAGCTGGGATTACAGATGACCACCACCATGCCCAGCTAATTTTTGTATTTTTAGTAGAGACAGGATTTCACCATGTTGGTCAGACTGGTCTTGAACTCCTGACCTCAAGTGATCCACCTGCCTCGGCCTCCCAAATTTGCCAGCGCACCTGGCAAATTCCTCTTGAAAGATAAAAGTGGCCAGGCCCTGTGGCTCACACCTATAATCTTAACACTGGAAAACTGAGGTGGGAGGATAGCTTGAGGTCAGGAGTTCAAGACCAGCCTGGGTTACACAGCAAGACCCCTGTCTCTATGAAAAATAATCATAATAATACACAAATTAGCCAGGCGTGGTGGGGACTAAAATTAGCTACTGAGGAGGCTGAAGCAGGAGGATGGCTTGAGATCAGGAGGTTGAGGCTATAGTGAGCTATGATTGTACCACTGCACTCAAGCCTGGGTGACAGGACCAGATTCTGTCTCTAAAACGTTAAAAAAAAATTGAAAAAATATAAAACCTATTAAGAAATAAGTTTAATTCTTTTTACAATAAAAATACCTATTTAAAAACAAAACAGAGGCTTAAGGAATGGTAAGGGTAAAAATAAAGCATTAATTGTCCATATAATTTTTTAATACTCTAATTCAGCTTCTACCAGAAACCAAAAAAAAAAAAAAAAAAAAAATTGTTAAGAAGAATATTTTTAAAGCCTGTTATTTATTTTTTTTAACTACATTTTAGCTTCATCACCTGGGTGAAGTCAGAATGTGTTGGGAACTTTCCTGTGGGTCACTATGTTCCCACACAGATGATGCAATAGAAAAATAGCAGACAGGCAAGGGAAATGATTAGACTTTGTTATTTCAAAGAGAATTTTTGTTTGACCATATAATATGCTGGTAATTAGACCTTCCACCCCAGGATCTCACAGCTGTCTTTCTGCTATCTAATTTTTCTCTGTCAGAATCTTAGAGACATTGTAGAATACATTGAAGACTTTTTTAGAACAACATTCATGTATGAATCCTTGCATTTGGAACCTTGCTGTGCTGATATGATTCAAAAGGGAAAATGCAGAGAAAATTATTGAACTGAAGAGCCTAGAGTCAGCACAATCATGAAGTAGGTGAATTGGCATTTTCCTACTGCATTTCTTCACCTCTCCTCATTTCCACGTCTCTCATGTTATTTACATTGTGGTCTTTATCTTCAGAGCATTGGGGAGAAGATGAAATGTTTTCACTGGGATGGGTGGTGGCATCATATTTACATTTTAATAAATCATTCTGGTGAAAAACAGGTCAGAAAGAGGCAAAAATGACTGTGGGTTCGTATGGGTCTGCAACAACCTCAATTCTTGCCTTTTCAGAAGAAAGAATTAGACTGAGGGGCACTAGGCAGAGTGAGAGACCAAGGCAAGTTTTAGAGCAAGAGTGAAAGTTTATTCAAAAGCTTTAGAGCAGGAATGAGAGGAAGTCAAGTACACTTGGAAGAGGGCCAAGCAGACAATTTGAGAGATCAGGGCACAGTGTGACCTTTGACTTGGGGTTTTATACCTTGCCATACTTCCGGGGTCTTGTACACCTTCTCTCCTATTCTTGCCTTAGGGTGGGCCATCCACATGCGCAGTGGCCTGCCAGCGCTTGGGAGGGGAGCATGCGCAATGTGTTTACTGTACTCGTACGCATGCTCACTTGAGGCATTCTTCCCTTACCAGCTGAATCTTCCTAGAAAGTCATATGCCAGTTAAACTCTGTCATTTTGCATGCTTGTGTCCACTCCCCAATTACTGGGATCTTACTGGAAACCTGCTGATCACCTGTTTCAGGTTTATTCTATCTATTGGTAGACTGCCTTTTCCTACCACTGGCTGCAACCAATTATTATTTTAGAGAGACAATGTAACAACCGCCTGACCATCATCTGATGGTCACCTGACATTCCTGGTGGTGGCGAGGAGTCCTCCCCTGACCTGCTTATGCCTGATTAACTACCTACTGTAACAGGTTGACCTATTAGTTATAGTCTCTTAGATGAGGGATGACATCTTCCTTTCTAAGCATATCTGCCTTTGAACAATTAATAATTCCCTCATTGAAAGGAAGGGGGTAGAATTTCAGTATCTTTATGAATGAAACACTATGAATCTTCAGAGAAGATATTTGAGAGTGACTTTGAAGAAGGAGATTACATTTGAATAATATTTAGAGTGGGTTGATAGAGGCTGAGGACATTTCAGGTGAAGGGTACAGCATGAACAAAAGCAAACCGTATTCACAGAATGATGAGCTACACGGTTCCGGTGGAATTTAGAATACCTAAAAGAAAGTTTAGAATATGAGACTGAAATGAAATGTGAAACCAGATTGTGGCTAATCACAATACTAGGCCTAGGTTGTCAAGCTCATACTTCGTCATGAAAAGGCTAATAAAGGATTTAAAATAAGAAATAACATGTGCAGCGCAGTGGTACATAGAGTTGGGGAAATTATTTTTCAGTTTAAGACGATGTGACTCACATGGTTGTGCCTCATCCCTAGAAATCTTGAATTAATTGGTCTGGAAGTATGCATTTCTTTTTTTAATTTTTACTTTTTAATAAAAATTGTGTATACATATATAATACACAACATGATGTTTTCATATACATATACGTTGTGATATGATTACTACAATCAAGTTAATTAATATATTCTTTTTTGTGCTTGTGTGTGGTGAGAACTCTTAACATCTACTCTCTTAGCAAATTTTCAATATAATGCAATATTATTAACTATAGTCACGATACTGTACATTAGATCTCTAGAACTTATTCATCCTACATAACTGAAACTTTGCACATTTTGACCAACATATCCCTGTCCGCCTCCCGCCCACCCCTGGTAACCACCATTCTACTCTCTGGTTCAGTAAATTTGATTTTTAAAGATTCTGCACATAAGTGAAATCATGCTGTATTTTTCATTCTGCATAATGTTCTTCAGGTTGATAATCCCTTTATTTAAAGGAAGAGGGTAGAACTTCTAATATTGCTACAAATGAAGTGCTAGGAATAGTCAGGGAAGACACTTGAGAGTAAATTTTAAGGGGATGACATTTGAATAATATCACTTAGCATAATGTCCTGGAGTACATTTATCTGCTTACAATTATGAACCCCAATGACAGACGTATGATGTGCTTCATTAACAGCCATGTAGTACAGGCCTAGTTTTATCTGCCAGAAAGCCTTGGCCTTTTTTCACATCCGGTTGTGCTACAGTCAGTTTAGAAAATGACACTTGTGTTTGTGGAGCAGAAGTAGAGGAACCAGTGAGTTAGATTAATTTATACACTTATTGCTGTTATAGTCATGATATTTTGTATATATCCCTTTGTATTCTACAGTAAAAAAGTTGCACATGACCTGAAAGTTATGTTCTCTGCTTCCTCTCACACTTATCTCATTTGTGAGTCTTCAGTTAGGACTCAATGTATAGTATATTCAGCATAGACCAGTGGTTCCCAAATGTAATGTAACATAATGTAACTGGAGGCCATTATGCTAAGTAATATAAGCCAAGAACTGAAAGACAAATATGACATGTTCTCACTCATATGTGGGAGCTAAAAAAAATGGTGGATCTCATGAAGCACCAACTAACTGGTCAAGGGCAACTATTTTGCCCTTCAGAATGCCCTGTGTACCTTTTTTAAAAATGTAGAGTTCCAGATCCTATCCCAGATGTGTTAAATTAAAATGTCCAGAGGTGGGGCCAAAGTAAACACACACACACACATATATGCACACACACAGACACACACAGACACATACACTTCACTGAGGACTCTAAAGCATATCCGTGACTAAGAACCACTGACATTCACTATTTCTACTGGCATTTTTAAGGTGTCTCGTTTAGAGAAATCCCACTCTGGTGGTCTCTTACTATAAATCATAATGTTTAAGGAGTAATTACTGAGTTTAATTTTACCTATCAGCACTACCATTTTATTCCTGATTTCTTCAGGAAACTTTCTCAAATATTAATGCATTGAATTGTGTAGTCTTCCTAATATTAATAGAGTCCCTGTGACTAGCAAGTTTTCTCATATTTAGATGTTGAAAAAGCAAATTTTCTGCAGAGCTTTTGGGTAATCATGGCAATTTGAGAAATTAAAGAAGACGTCATTTTTTAAGTCAAGGTGATTATAATCCAATTATATTATCATCACCGAAGAGTGAAAGTGAAAGCAGAAGGATGATGTCATCAGCACTGTGTGAGGTCAGGAAATTAATCATGCCTTTCGCAGTTCAAACATTATCAAGTAAACAGATTGTCCAGGATGTCAACACTTTCTCCTTTCTAAATGAAAAAATCTGGAAGGTTCTCAGTGTTCTCTCAGGCATGCATTTGAAGAAGGTTCGTGTTCCTTTTTCTATTCCATCCCAGGATTCTGGTTAAGTCTGAAGTGGATTCACTCACCCAAGGCAAGGCAACTTTATCTGTCCTGTGAGTAAACTTCCAAAAGTCACCGCATTTCACACTACAGTGGGAACTAACAACATTACCTCCCTTCTTACTTTTACATTTTTATTCCAGTTTCATACTATTTTAAGCCTGAATTACATCCCTTAGGGAAAGAAATTTCCTCCCAAAAGTTGGAGCTGATTACCTGGTGTTTGTTTTTTATGGCTTCCTCCTGAGTGTGAAGTATTCTGATCCTATTCAACCATATGCCAAGTGCAGTAAAAGATAATGTGATAAATATTTTCATCTTTCTTGTCCAAGTTATACTTTGATATATTGTATTATATAATAAGATTTGTTTTCACTGACATTTATTTTTGGTGGGACAAAAATATATCACTTCATTTTTTATTAATACATTATAATTGTACATATTTATAGGGTGTATGTAATATTTTCATACACTTATACAATGATCTAAATAGGACATTTAGGATATTCATCGCCTCAACTATTTATTATTTCTTTGTGTTGAGAAAGTTCCAAATCTTCTATTTCGAAATATACAATAAATTATTGTTAACTATACTTACCCTATGATGGCATCAAATACTTTAATGTATTCGTTCTAACTGTATTTGTGTCTCCATTATCCAATCTCTCTTATCTCTTCCTCACCCCTATTTTTCCCAACCCCTAGTAACCATCCTTCTCTACCTCTGTGAGATCAAATTTTTTAGTTCCTATATGTAAATGAGAACATGAGATGTTTGTCTTTCTGTGCCTGGCTTATTTCACTTAATATAATGACCTCCAGTTCCACCTATGGTGCTGCAAATGACTTGATTTCATTCTCTTTTGCGGGTGAATAATATTTTATTGCATACATCTACCAGGTTTTCTTTATCCATCCATTCATTAATGAACACTTAGGTTGATTCCATACCTTGGTGATTGTGAATAGTGGCTGCAATAAACGTGGTAATGCAGATATCTTTTTTTCCATTCTGTGTCCAGCAGATTTGAAAAAAAAAATTATTGAGATAAAATATACACATATAATTTACCATCTTTAGCATTTCAAGTATATAGTTCAGTGGTAATAAACACATTTCTTTTCTCTTTTCTCCTTAATTATTCCTCCCCCTTCTCTTTCCTGGCCTTTGGTAACCACCAATTTAATCTCTATCTTCATGAGATCCACCATTTTTTTTAGCTCCCACATATGAGTGAGAACATGTCATATTTGTCTTTCAGTTCTTGGCTTATATTACTTAGCATAATGGCCTCCAGTTACATCCATGTTGCTGCAAATAATACAATTCCATTCTTTTATGGCTGAATAATATTCCATTGTGTGTATGTACCACATTTTCCTTATTCATTCATCTGTTCATGGGCACTTAGATTGATTCTCTATCTTGGCTATTATAAACAGTACTGCAATTAAAATGGAAGAGCAGATATCTCTTCGATATACTTATTTCTTTTCTTTTGTGTATATATATATATATGTATACACACACACACACACACACACACACACACACTCAGGAGTGAGATTGCTGGATCATAAGGTATTTACGTTTTTAGTGTTTTTGAGGAACCTCCATACTGTTTTCCATAATAGCTGTATTAAGTTGCATTCTTACAAATGATATATAAGAATTTCCTTTTCTTGAGAAAATTTTTGCAATCTACTCATCTGACAAAGGGCTAATATCCAGAATCTACAAAGAACTCAAACAAATTTACAAGAAAAAAACAAACAACCCCATCAAAAAGTGGGCAAAGGATATGAACAGACATTTCTCAAAAGAAGACATTCATACAGCCAACAGACACATGAAAAAATGCTCATCATCACTGGCCATCAGAGAAATGCAAATCAAAACCACAATGAGATACCATCTCACACCAGTTAGAATGGCAATCATTAAAAAGTCAGGAAACAACAGGTGCTGGAGAGGATGTGGAGAAATGGGAACACTTTTACACTGTTGGTGGGATTGTGAACTAGTTCAACCATTATGGAAAACAGTATGGCAATTCCTCAAGGATCTAGAACTAAATGTACCATATGACCCAGCCATCCCACTACTGGGTATATACCCAAAGGATTATAAATCATGCTGCTATAAAGACACAGCGCGTGTTCTCACTCATAGGTGGGAACTGAACAATGAGATCACCTGGACTCGGGAAGGGGAGCATCACACACCAGGACCTATCATGGGGAGGGGGGAGGGGGGATGGGGGAGGGATTGCATTGGTAGTTATACCTGATATAAATGACGAATTGATGGGTGCTGACGAGTTGATGGGTGCAGCACACCAACATGGCACAAGTATACATATGTAACAAACCTGCACATTATGCACATGTACCCTAGAACTTAAAGTATAATAATAATAATTTAAAAAAGAATTTCCTTTTCTCTTTATCAGCACTTTTAATTTTTTGTAGCTCTGATAATGGCCATTTTAACTGGTATTGAGAGGATATCTCACTGTGGTTTTGATTGGTATTCCCTTTATGATTAGAGATGTTGAGTATTTTTCATGTACTTGCTGGCCATTTGTATGTCTTCTTTTCAGAAATGTCTGTTCATATCCTTTGCCCAGTTTTTAGTCAGATTATTTATTTGTTGATGTTGAGTTTCTTATATAGTTGACCCTTGGACAACATGGGTTTCAACTGCACAGGTCCACTTATATTTGGATTTTTTTAATGAATATATATTGGAAAATTTTTCTGACGATTTGCAACAATTTGAAGAAATTTGGAGGGGAACAAAGTAGCCTAGAAACATTTTTTTTTTTAATTTAATTTAGGCATGTCACAAGTGCATAAAATATATGTAGATACTAGTCTATTTTATCATTAACAACCATAAAATATACACAAACCTATTATAAAATGTTAAAATGCATCAAACTTTACACAAACACTTATAGACTGTACATGGCACCATTCACAGTCTAGAGAAATGTCAACAAACATAAAAATGCAGTATGAAATCATGATTGCATAAAGTTACCTATAGTACACGCTCTACTACTGTAATAATTGTGTAGCTACCTCTTGTGGCTATTGCAGGTAGCTCAAGTATTGCAAGTATCCTCTTAAAATATCCTGTGACACATATCACCTCCACATAAGCAGTCTGACCCTGTAGTAAATTGCATATCACAGTAAAAATGTTCTAAATTCTTGCATTTTTTAAATCATGTTTAATGCATACCTTAAACCTTGAATAACACCATGGGACCCATACAAAGTACTACTAGTGATACTGGAAGTGCTTTCAAGAAATGGAATCATGACATTACAAGGAAAAGTTGATTTGCTTGATATGTACCATAGATTAATGTCTGCAGCTGCAATTGGGCACCATTTCAAGATAAATGATTCTGGCATAAGGACTATTGAAAGAAAGGGAAGGGACAGAAGAGAAGGGAAGGGAAGGGAAGAGGAAAAAAAAAAAAGGAAACTTGTGAAGCAATCACTGCAGCTATACCAGCAGGCACAAAATCTTTGTGCTTTTTTGAAATGCCTTTGTGTTGTGAATTGAAAATGCCATTTGCATGTGGGAGAAAGATTGCTGTAAGAAAGCCATACCTAACAAGTCTAACATGATTTGTGAAAAAGCAAACTTATGACATGACAACTTGAAGCAAGAGGAAGGTGAAGGATCAGAAGTTGGAGAATTTAATGCCAGCAAAGTGTGATTTGACAATTTTAGAAAGAGGTTTGACTTTTAAAATATCAAGATAATAGGAGAAGTCGCTTCCGCCAGCCAAGAGGCAGATGATTCCTAGACACGATTAAGAAGATCATTGAGGAGAAAGGATATATGTCTGAAAAGGTTTCAATGAAGACAAAAGTATACTATTCTGGAAAAAAAAACTGCCACAAGGTACATTAATTAGTAAGGAAAAAAAAAAAAAAAAAAAAAAAACGAGCACCAGGATTTAAGGTAGGAAAATAGGTTAACTTTACTGTTTATGCAAATGAAGTAGGGTTTATAATCAGGACTGCCCTTATCTATGAAAAAAGACTCCACACCAAAAAAAAAAAAACTGTTAGAACTAATAAATGAATTCAGTAAAATAGCAAGATACAAAGATCATCATATGAAAATTAGTAGCATTTCCTTACATCAACCACTACCTACCCAAAAAGGAAAATCAACAAAATAATCCCATTTACAATAGCATTAAAAAGAATAATTATAAAGCTCTGATAATCAAAACTGTATGGTACTGAAATAAAGACAGACACATAGACTAGTGAAAGATAAATAAACCCAAATATACAAGGTCAACTAATTTTCAACAAGGGCACTAAGAATACACAAAGGGGAAAGGATAGCCTCTTTAATTAATGATGCTGGGAGAACTGAATACCAACATGCAAAATAATAAAATCGAACCCTTACCTTACACCTACCAAAAATCAATTCAAAATGGATTAAAGACTTAAAAGTAAGACTTGAAACCATAAAATTCCTAGAAGAAAACAAAGGGGAAAACTTCTTGACATTGACCTTCACCACGATTTTTTAGATATGACACCAAAAGTTCAGGAAACAAAAGCAAAAATAAACAAGTGAGACTACATCAAGCACAAAAAGCTTCTGAGCAGCAAAGGAAACAATCAACGAAATAAAAAGGCAATCTGTGAGCTGGGAGAATCTATTTCTCGGTTATTTTTAATGCATTGAAATCTATTGCACTAGTAACAGAACTGCTTTTTTTAATAGATGAAAAATGGGAACTATGTTTAAAATAAAAAATACTTTTACTCTTTAAAAAAAAAAAAAAAAAGAAAGTGTTAAACCCCTAGACTTGAAGGGAAAAGATAAACACCAGCTGCCAGTCTTTTGGCTGTACAACAAGAAGGCCTGGACAGTGAGAACTGTTATTCTAATTGGTTTCATCCATGCTTTCTCCCTGAAGTCAGGAAGTGAAGTTCCTTGCCAGTAGGAGATTGCTTTTTAAAATTCTTCTGATAAACAATGCCCCTAGCCACCCAGAACCCCAGGAGTTGAACATAATTTAAGTCTCATAGTTATCTTGCTGCCCTCAAACACAGTATGTCTAATTCAGCATCAAGATCAGTGAGTCATAAAGGCTTTTAAGATTCATTACACATGGTACTCTATGGAAACGAATGTCAATGCTTTGGAAGGGAAACCCAATAGAGGCAACATCATGAAAGTCTGGAAGGATTACAGCATTGAAGATGTCATCGTTGTTATAGAAAAAGTCATGAAACCCACCAAGCCCAAAACAATAAATTTCTGCTGGAGAAAGCTGTGTCCAGATGTTCTGCGTGACTTCCAGGATTTATAACAGAGTCAATAAGGGAAATCATGAAAGTGATTGTCAATATGGCAAAAAAGGTGGAGAATGAAGGGTTTCAGTATATGGATCTTGGAGAAATTCAAGAGCTAATAGACACTACACAAGAGACAACTTGCTGGAAATGAATGCTTCTGAACAAATGCCAGAAGATGAGGGGAAAGATGTAAAAGAAACAGTGGCAAAAGACCAAATTGATATTAGAAAATCTGGCAAAAAGGTTTTGATTACTCAAGACTGCTTTTGATTTTTTTTTTTTTTAACAACATGGATCCTTCTATGACATGAGCATTAAAACCAAAGCAATGGAAAAAGAATTGGGACCCCTATAGAAACATCAATGGAGAAATGAAAAGGCAAAAATGTTCAGGCAAAAACTGTGATATGTTTCCCTAAAGTTACACTGAGTGTGACTGCCTCTCCTGCATTCTCTTCCACCTTTTCAGCCCCTTCCACCTCCTCTACCACTGAGACAGCAAGACCAACCCCTCCTCCTCCTCTTCTTCCTCAGCCTATTCAACGTAAAGATGAAGAGGGTGAAAACCTGTATGATGATCTACTTCCACTAAATTAATAGAAAATATACTTTCTCTTCCTTATAATTTTCCTAACACTTCCTTTTCTTTTGTTTATTACAAGAACACAGTACATAAAACATATAACATACAAAATATGTATTAATCTATGGCTTATGTTACTGGTAAAGTCAACAATAGGCTATTGGTAGTTAAGTTTTCAAAAGTTATACACTGATTTTTGACTGTGGAGGGTTGAGTCAGTGCTCCTAATCTGCATGTTGTTCAAGGGTTAGATATATATTTTGGTTATTAATACCTTGTTAGATGGCTAGTTTACATTTTCTTCTCCCATTTTGTAGGTTGTCCCTTCACTCTGATTTTTTGTTTGTTCATTTGTTTTGTTTTTGTTTTTTTGTTTGTTTTGTTTTTGCTATGGAGAAGCATTTATGCATGATATGCTCCCATTTGCCTATTTTTGCTTTTGTTGTCTGTGCTCTTCAGATCTGACCAAAAGAATATTTGCTCAGATCAATGCCCTGGATCATTTTCCTAGTGTTTTCTTCTAGCAGTTTTATAGTTTCAACTCACACTTAAGTCTTCTATTTTGATTTGATTTTTATATGGTGAGAGATATGAGTTTAGTTTTATTCTTCTGCATATGGATATATAGTTTTCTGAGGAAAACTATATATTTATTTGTTTTTATTTATTAAGGAGACTGTCTTTTACACAATGTATGTTTTTGGTATCTTTGTCGAAAATGAGTTGGCTGTAAATGTTTGGGTTTATTTCTAGTTTGTCTATTCCATCCTGTTGGTCTATACCTCTGTCTGTATGCCAGTACCATGCTGTTTTGGTTTGTAGTATATTTTGAAATCAGGTAGTGTGATGCCTCCAGCTTTGTTCTTTTTGTTCAGGATTGCTTGGGCTTTTCAGAGTCTTCTGTGGCTCCATACAAATTTTAGGATTGTTTTATCTATTTCTATGAAGAATAGCATTAAAATTTTGATAGGGATTGTACTGAATCTGTAGATTACTTTGGGTAGTACGGATATTTTAACAGTATTAGTTCTTCCAGTTCATGAATATGGGATACTTTTCTAATTTTTTGGTGTCCTCTTCAATTTCTTTCATCAGGTTTTTTTGTAGCTGTTGTACATGGGATTCCTTTCTTGATCTCTTTTTCCAATTGTTCACTGTAGGCATATAGAAATGCTACTGTTTTGCATACGGTGATTTTTGTATGCTTGAATTTACTACGTTTGTTTATCAGTTCTAACAGTTTTCTTGTGAACTCTTTAGTTTTTTCTAAATATAAGATTGTGTTGCCTGCAAACAAAGACAGTTTGACTTCATCCTTTCCAATCTGGATGCCTTGTATTTCTTTCTTTTGTCCAGTTGTTCTGTCTAGGACTTCCAGTACTGTGTTGAATAAAATTGGTGAAAGTTGGTGTCCTTGTCTTGTTCCTGATCTTAAAGAAAATGCTTTCAACTTTTCCCTGTTTAGAATAATGTTAACTATGGTTTTACTACATATGGCCTTTATTGTTTTGAGGTATGTTTCTTCATACCGTGTTTGTTGAGAGTTTTTATTAAAAAGAGATGTTTAATTTTAACAAACACTTTTTAGCATCTATTGATGCTGTGATATTGTTTTTGTTCTTGATTCTACTAATGTGAGTATTATGGGTTTTGATTTGCATATGTTGAACCATCTTTGCATCTCTGGGATGAATCCCACTTGATCATGGTGAATGATCTTTTTAATGTGTTGTTGAATTCAGTTTGCTAGTATTTTGGTGAAATTTTTGCATCTATATTTATTGAGGTTTTTTTATTGTTGTTTGTTTGTTTTTGTTTTGTTTTTGTTTTTGAGACATAGTCTCACTCTGTCACCCAGGCTGGAGTGCAGTGGCACGATCTCGGCTCACTGCAACCTCCACCTCCTGGGTTCAAGTGATTCTCCTGCCTCAGCCTCCCAAGTAGCTGGGATTACAGGTACCCACCACTACACCCAGCTAATTTTTTGTATGTTTGGTAGAGACGGGATTTTACCATGTTGCTCAGGCTGCTCTCAAACTCCTGACTTCGTGATTCGCCCACCTTGACCTCCCAAAGTGCTGGAATTACAGGCGTGAGTCACTGTGTCCAGCCTATCAGGGATACTAATCTGTGGTTTTATTGTTGCATTCTTGTCTAGTTTTGGTGTCAGGGTAATGCTGACCTTCCTAGAATGAGTTTGGAAGTATTCCCTCATCTTTTTTTCTAATAATTTAAGAATAAGTGATATTAGATCTTCTTTAAATGCTTGATGGAATTCAGCAGGGACACTATCATGTGTGAGCTTTTTATTTTGATGGGTGACTTTTTACTACTGCTTTGATCTTGTTACTCACTAATCATCTGTTCAAGTTTTCTATTTCTTCATGGTTCTATCTTGGTATGTTGTTAGTGTCCAGAAATTCTTCCATTTCCTATAGGTTTTCCAATTTGTTGGTGCTTAGATGTTCATAATAGTCTCTAATGACCTTTTCCTTGGTTTTGGTTTCTGTACCTTTGGTGTAGTGTTTTCTTTTTTGTCTCTGATTTATTTATTTTGCTCCCTTTTTTTTAGTTTCACTAGTGGTTTGTCAGTTTAGTTTATCTTTTCAAAAAACATAATTTTTATTTTGTTGATCTCTTGCACTTTTTAGTCTCAATTTTATTTATTTATGCTCTGATCTTCATTATTTCTTCTTTTCTAATTTTGGGTTTGGTTTGTTCTTGCTTTTCTAGTTCATTGAGGTACATTGTTAGGTTGCTAATTTGAAGTCTTTCTACTTTTTTAGTGTAGGCATTTACTGCTACATACTTCGCTGTTAGTACTGCTTTTGCTATGTCCCATTGGTTTTGCTATGTGTGTTTCCATTTTCATTTATTTCAAGAATTTTTAAAATGTCCTTCTTAATTCTTTCATTGACCTATTAGTCATTCAGGAGTGTGGTGTTTAATTTCTGTGCATTGGTACTATTTCCCAAGTTCCTCTTGTTATTAATGTCTAGTTTTGTTTCATTGTGGTCAGAAGAAGATACTTGATATGATTTGACTTTTCTTTAATTTGTTAAGATTTGTCTTACAGCCTAGCATATGGTCTAGCCTGGGGAATGTTACATTTGCTGATAAGAATAATGTGTATTCTGCAATAATTGAATGAAACATTCTGTAAATGTCAGTTCAAAGGAAGGACGGAGGGGATTTCTAAACATGAATTTCTGAGATCAGAATATTTTAATTATACTCAATACATGACATTCTACTTGAACCTTATTTATTTACTTATTTAAGTACAGATTTCTATTTGTTTTATAGTTCTTAGAGTTTCATCTTTTTAATTTATCTTTAATTTTTATTATTTTAGATTCAGGGGGCAAATAGGCAGCTTTGTTACATGGGTATATTTGCATGATGCTGAGATTTGGGCTTCTAGTGGTTTTATCACTAGAATCTAGTAGTGAATGTATTACCAGATGTATAGTTTCTCAACCCTTGCCCTTCTCCCTTCCTCCCACTTTTGGAATTTACAGTGTTTGTTGTTCCCATATTTGTGTCCACATGTACTTAATGTTTAGCTCCCACTTCTAAGTGAGAACATGCAGTATTTGGTTTTCTGTTTTTGCATTATCAAACCTTGTTTAAAACAACAGCTAAAATTGAGAGACCTATATTCAATGTGGATAACTATAGCAGTGACTTCAGAGAAAGAGGGTAGAATTTGGTAAACAATGTCTGAGAAGAATTCAATAATAGAGGGGTAACTTAGGAGTGAGGTGAATCAGGAGAATATGGTGTCCCAGAAGCCATGTAGGAGAGAGTTTTGAGAAAGAAGGAATGTTTCTTAGTGTCTGAAGCTGCAGAGTGATTGAATAGGATGACAATTTGCAAACGCCCACTGAATTTTCAACTAAGGTCAATGGTGATGTTAGACCAAACACTATCAGCAAAAGATGTAGTCACTGTGTGATTCAAGGAGAGAGGCGGCACAAGGAAGTAGAGGTGATCACTATAGATTTCCTTTTAAAAAACTTTTTTTTTTTGTCTTCTTTCACTTAGCATGTTTTTTTTTATTTTTATTTTTTATTATACTTTAAGTTCTAGGGTACATGTGCATAACGTGTAGGTTTGTTACATATGTATACTTGTGCCATGTTGGTGTGCTGCACCCATCAACTCGTTGATGACAAGAATGATTGGGTGTTAGTGAGAAAGAGGATGACAGTCGAAGGAATATTTGGAGGGAGTTATGAAAGAGCTTGAGCTTGTCTACCGGCAGAATGAAAGAAACCTTTAGGAAGACAAACATTGGCAATGCCAGAGCAAAAAGAGGGAAGGTCCCAGAGAAGGGAGGAAAGGATCACAGGGCAGCAAATGGGATGGCCACCATTTCATTAAGACTCGGCAAAAGATGTGGGTCTCCTGCTCTCGTGGAAGAAAATGGAGAAAATAGAGCACACTAAGTTAGGATTCTGTCTATCTTACGGCCTCCTCATAAACATACTTAGACAAGTATCTTTGTCTATACCCCTGTCTACGTCCTTCCCTCCCATCTATGTAGAAGATGTGTCTTTTCTCACGGACAAGATGTAATCTCTGTCTATAGGCAAATAAAAATGTGATTGATGTTTGTCCCATACATATATATATATATATATATATATATATATATATATAATCTAAATAACATAAAGACTATAAATTGACCTATAATGTGGCTAAATGTATGTAATAAGCATATACTTTATTACTAAACCAATAGAACAATTACAGTGTGATAGATATAAAATACGTTACTCCTCCATTCAAATGAAATTTTAACATTGATTAATATAACCATTGAAAATATCCTTTATTTAGGATACCTATGACCACATGCCAGATAATTGATCTGCATTAACCATATAACCCAATTGTTTAGAAATGTATTCAAATCATCTAAAACATTTTGCTTTTTATATTACATTATATAGATACAGTCTCTAACTTTATAGGACATACTGATACAGCCAAAATTAAGATCAGAGGCACAATAACAATGGGAAAAAGGAGCTGCCTCATCTGTAATTTCAGACACACTTTCATTACTTCCCTAGATGTTCGGTAGTCAAGCATTAGCCTTAAGTTAATGCCTACATTGGGCCAAAAAATATGTAAAAATAAAATGGTATGTATATTAAGTTTTAGAGATAGAATTTGCCATTACTAATGCCAAAATCATGAGAATGATTACAATATAGTTGTCATTTAACAATCTATATCCACTTCTTCATGTTTTCTCCAAATGTTCTTCAGTGCCTACTAGGTTATAAACACTGTGCTAGGTAATGGAGATACAAAAGTGAATAAAGTACTGCTCTTCCTTTGAGCAACTTGCAGTCTCATAGGAGTAAGAGACATGTTCACAATTATTATATAAATATGTATAATGCTGTGAGAGAAATAGGTAAAAAGAAACTACAAATATGTAGTAAACATTATATCCTTTGATCAAAATTTTTACCTTTAGAAATCCATCTAAAAATGATTTGAAATAGAAAAGAACAAAACTCAATGCAAATATTAACATATTCTAATTTATAATAACAAAAAAAAAGATTTTAAGCAATTACCAAAAGAAGCAATATGCATGCTAGCCAGGATGGGCTAAGCTATGCCCTAGTGAAAAATACCACCAAAATTTCAGTGGCTTTACACAACTAATGGCACAATCCAATGTGGATTGAAGGGTTCGTCTTGTCAGCTTTTCTCCAAGCAGGAACTGAGGAATCCACACTCCTTCTATCATAAATTAATAGCTACAGTATTTGGAATATGTGGCTTTCAAGGACAAAGAACAAAAGGCTAAAGGAACATACAGAGTACTGTTAAGGATAAGTCCTAAAAGAGGCTTGCATCACTTTTTCCACATTCCATTGGTTGTAATTCAGTCACATAGGTCCCAACCTAACTGTAATAGGAGCTCTAAAATGTAATCTTATTGTATACCAGGAAGAGAAAACAGTGTATTGAACACACAGCTTTATCTCTGTAACATAGAGTTAATAAATTGGGAAACATGCATTTTTATCAAGAGTTCATAAAAACACAAAACAAAAAGTTTTTCTTATAATGTTTACTGAAAATTCTGTATACAAAAATATTTCGTGGTTGAAAAAACCGTGTGTATAAAAATACATGGGAGGAAATATATTAAAATATTAATAGTCATATAGAATAAAAGAACAATGATTTTTAAATTTCTTTATGTGAATTCCTGCTTTTTTATTAAAATGTGCTATTTATAATGGAAAACATTAACTGATTTTAAATTTTCTGTAATATAATATTATAGTAATTATTATTAGGAATAACTGTAAACCAGATATCCCGAAGAGATTGCAAAGAGGGGAAAGGGAACAAGATGAGTAATAAATTAGAATTAAATAGCTTTTGGAGAGAAAGCAATAGACAGTGGGCATTTTCACCTAAGAACTCCATGTGAACATCAGCAATCATTCATTTAAGGGGGCTGGGAACCTTGAGAGGTACTAAAGCCTGCACAAGGTAGCCCCAGTGTGAGGTCACCACTCATGAGGCTAGAGGTACATAACCCATTGTGTGAAGGACAATGTTGGGATTATTTGCCTCTGTGAATGTAGTATTGGGTAAAGGAAGGAAATGTTTCTTTCTGAAAAGATGTCAAAGTTATACTACAGCAACCACAGCAAACATCCAAATGTACATTTGTATACTAGTTTTCAGGTTTAATACTCTGTGGGTTATTTTTATCCTATAAGCTAATTACCTAAAATGTGTATAGTTAAAGTCCTGCCCAGGGAACTGTGGAGTCTTGTGTACTTGCAGTAACGTGAGCTTTCAATGATATTGCGCAATGGCTTTGGGCTCATGAATCTACATTCACTGATATTTAACTACACTGCAGATCACTGTGAAATGTTTATCTTTTCTCCTACTTTCTTCTTGAGGAGGTAAACAATGTACTATTTGGTTCAGCTAATTCTTTCAATATCAATGTAGTCTTCTTTTTTCTGCTATGTAATCTATTTAGAAAAGTTTCCTACTTAATATGTCCACCATCCCCCAACATTCTCCAAAATAATTTTCAAATGTTGCCTAGAGAAATCTCATTCATTCATTCATTCGTTCAACATTTACTGAAGACCTGCATATTAAGCAATTTACAAGACCCAGTGACACAAAGATTAAAAAGACCCAGTTACTCACCTTGAGAGCATATAGATTAAGATGATGATGGATAAAATAAGAGAGTAACTAAAAAATTTAGAAATCAGCAACAACAAAAACACATTCTCGGTACAGTATGGTAAGTGAATGTAAAGGTACAGGATGCTTTGGAAACCTGGAAGTAGGAAATCTAATTATAACTATAGGGGCGAAGGAAGACACTTGGGAAATGATGCCCTAGCAGAGAATGAATGACTAATAAGGATTTAGTGAGATGCATGAGGAGTAGGGGGGAAGGAAGGTGTTGAGAGCAGAGAACTAACAACACAGAGGTGTAAAAAAGCATAATTTGTTTGGGACACTGCAAATAGTAGTTCAAGATATAGAAGAGGAAGTGACAGGTCATGCATCTAGAAAAGTTGATGTGACAAGATTATGCAGGGTTGTGTGTGACAAGCTGGGTAGTAGACTTTTAACTTGAAAATCATGGAAGGTTACCGAAGAATTTTAAGCTAGGGAGAAATCATGAAGATGAAGAAATGAAGACACAAATGAAAATAAAGGCACTAGTACTGTGATGCAGGCCTAGAGCAAACCTCTAGCTAGACGTTGATATTAAAGTTTAAGGAGGTAAAGGGATGTGTTAAGGTTAGTAGGGAGGAGATCCAGAAGAAAGAAAATATATCCCTGGAACTGAGGTTCAGTGAAGCAACACATGTCTCCTATTGTGTTCCAACTTCATGATAAGTCTTTTCTTGATCAGAAGATGTGAGCAATGAGTCTTCCTTATCCTACATTTACTCCAAGTCTACATGTAGCAGAAAAATTAATAATATAAAAATGAAAGAGTTGCAGGCAGGACAGGAGGACTGGGCTTTAATGAGTTTTAAGTAGAGTGTTATTGTAGACTCCAAATGCCATCCCAAGATTATTGGGACAGATGGGGCAGTGATTACCTAAATCTGCTTGGGGCAGGACATGAACATCCAGTTTCCTGTTAAGGATGATGGGAAGCAGCTCCAGGACCAAATGACCATCACAGGGTACAAAAAGAATACAGAAGCTGTGCAAGATACTATATTGATTATTATGGATGAACTTGAGCAGATGGTTTCTGAGGACGTTCCACTGAACATCCCACATCTGCAGCAAAAATCATGGATCCAAAATCATGGATGAATTCAAGATTGACATTTGTTTCCACAGAGAGGAGGCCCCAACCCCAACTGTGGCACTATTATGAGGCTCCCAGAGAACATGGAGAAACCCACTGACCATGTCCTCAACCTAGAGGAGGAATACCTGGCTGATGTGGTGGACAGCAAGGTGCTGCAGGTATACATGAAGTCCCCAGTGCATGAGGAGTCCAAGGTGCATCCAGAGGCTTTGTGATATGGGACACACCCTGGACCACCAGCAGCAGTAAGAAGGCTCCTGACATGAACAGCTATGAGAAATTTCCCAATTTCAGGGCTCAGGTGGCCCCCAAGACCCTCTCTTGGAGCCCTAAATGATGACAATAAAAAACCAGAAACATCTTCAGCCTGCTGATGTAAACCCCGTCACACAATGGTTTGTCTCAATCTGACCTAGTAGCTGGACTTTCTGTAAATTATTGATGCTCTCCCTGCTTCTCAAGGTCTCACAGTGAAACCTGGCATTGCCTGGCTCTGTGCAACTGCTTCTCTGGGGCCTGGCTGGCATCCAGAGCATGCTCAGGGTCTGCTTGCTGATGCTTTGCTCTGGGCGCTCCACGATTTTAACCCTAAACAAAGGTAATTGAGCATTTTGTAATAAGGCAACACAGACTGCAGCTTTATGGTCCACCTGGCAGGTCAGTCAGCACTCTGACCTTCATTATGAGAGCTCCTCTTCATTATGAGAAGTGGCTAGGATTCGACTTCCTGTGTCATGACCTCAGGATATAAATTTCCTTGACTTTATAAAAGCCTATACATACATATATATGCATATATATATATAGGAGTTCAGTGAAGCAACACATATATATGCATATATATATATTTATATTTATATGGGTTCAGTGAAACAACACGTCTCCTGCCATGCTCCAACTTCAAGATAAGTTGGATATATATATACACACACATATGTATGAATACAAACAATATTGATTTTTCTAATCCGTTAACATGGAATATATTTCTATTGTTTTGTGTCTTCAATTCCTTTTGTCGATGTTTTATAGTTCTCACTGTAGAGATCTTTCACTTCTCTGGTTAAGTTTACTCCTAGGTATTTTATTTTATTTGTAGCTATTGTAAATGTGCTTACTTTCTTGGCTTATTTTTTCAGATTGTTCACTGTTGGCATATGGAAATGTTACTGATTTTTGTATGTTGATTTTATATCTTGCAACTTTACTGAATTCGTTTATCAATTCTAATGGCATTCAAGGCAATCCTTATCAAAATACCAGTGACCTTCTTCACAAATAGAAAAAAAAAATCTTAAAATTTACATGGAATTACAAAAGTTTCAGAATAGCCCAAACAATCATGAGCAAAAAGAACAAAGCTGGAAGCATTACATTACCTGACTTCAAATTATACTACAAAGTTATAGTAACCAAAACAATGATACCGGCATAAAAGCAGACACATAGATCCATGGTACTGAATAGAAAACTCCAAAATAAATCTACACATTTACTAAAACCTTATTTTCAACAAAGGCACCAGGAATGTACATTAAGGGAAGGACAATCTTTTCAATAAATAATTCTGGAAAAACTGGATATTCGTATACAGAAGAATGAAATGAGACCCCTACTTCTTGCCATGTGCAAAAATCAAATCAACATGATTACAAGACTTAGATGTAAAATTGAAACTATAAAATTACTAGAAGAAAACATTGGGGGAAATGATCCATGACATTGGTCTGGACAAAAATTTCTTCAATACAAGTTCAAAAGCTTGGGCAACTAAAGAAAAATTAACAAATAGGATTACATCAAGCTGAAAAGCTTCTGCACAGCAAAGGAAGCAATCAATTAAGTGAAGAAAGAATGAGAGAACATATCTGCAAACTACCGATATGACAAGGGATTAATAACCAGGATATGTAAGAAGCTCAAACAACTCAACAGTAAAAACAAAATAATAACCTCAATCTGATTTAAAAAAAAGATGTGAATAAACATTTTTTAAAAGAAGATATACAAACGGCCAACAGCTATATGAAAAAATTGCTCAACATTACTAATCATCAAAGTAATGCAAATCAAAGCTACAAGATGTCTCATCCCAGTTTAAATGGCTTTTATCAGAAAGACTAGTAATAAAGGATGCTAGTAAGGATGTAGAGAAAAGGGAATTCTCCTACACTGTCAATGGGAATGTAAATTAATACAACCACTATGGAGAACAGTATGGAGGGTTCTCAAAAAACTAAAAATAGAAATATCATAAGATCCAGCAATCACATTACTAGTTACATATGCAAAAGGAAATTCGTATATCAAAGAGACATCTGCACTCTCATGTTTACTGCAGCACTCTTCACTATAGCCAAAAGTATGGAATCAACTTCAGTATTCATTAACAGATGAATGAATAAAGAAAATATGGTACATATGCACAATGAAATATTATCCAGCCATATAAAAATGAAATCATGTCATTTGCAACATGTAACTTGCGGCCCTTATGTTAAGTGAAATAAGCCAAGCACAGAAAGACAAATATTGCATGTTCTCATTTATATGTTGGAGCTAAAAAGGTTGACCTCATGGAGATGGAGAATAAGATGATAGTTACCAGAGCCCGGGAAGGGTAGTGGGAAGGAGGGGATAAAGAAGTGTTGGTTAATGAATACAAAAATAGTGTTAGATAGAAGGAATAAGGTCTAGTATTTGGTAGCGCAATAGGGTGACTATAGTTATCAATGTCAAAATAACTAAAAGAGTGGAATTGGAACGTTCCTAACACAAAGAAATGATAAATGTTTAGGGTGGTGGATATCTCAATTACCCTGATTTGATCGTTACACATAGTATGCTTATATCAAAATATCCCACGTACCCCATAAATATGTGCAGCTATTATGTATCCATAAAAATTAAAAGTAAAAAAATAAATAAATACACAAAGGCCAGAAACTTGAGCCATCATTAATGATTTTCCTTATATTTGTGCAACACGGGAATATAGTTATTTAATACAGTTGTTTAAACTGTAATTTAGACTTCAAAGAGACAAATTGCATTGCAAAAGAAACCTTGGTGGGATTCCTCTCAATCGGAGATTCCACTCCAGAAGGAATCCCCATTCCAGTGTCACAGTAGGTATCTAGGCGGTCACCACTTGGAAGTTAAAGTAGAGACTTAATCTCTATTTTATGCTCTTATCTAAACTTCAGTCGGGCCCAGGTCTTATTATCTTGCTATCTTCCTCAGGGCCTGGATAGTACCTAGGACTTAGTTTCTTTAAAACAATAATTAGCTGTTCAATAAACAATTCTTTAGAGCTCACCTTCACATCTGTCATAAAAGTTGAAGTATGCATTATAAGTATAATTTTTACTTTGAAATACACTTACTGAATATCACTCTGATGACATTTTTCCCAAAGAAAATTGCTCTGAATCTTTGCAGTCTTTCTTCAAATAATGGGTCAGCTTGTGTAACTGCCCCACAGGAGCTTGTGGTGTGCCATCTAGTGACCAATGTGGCCAATATATGCACCACACCAAGGAGAGTTTGTTATTTTAAATATATATATTACAGGTCTATTAATTTTTGAAATAAAATGCACTTAAATATAATTATGTGCACATTAATATAACTGATGCCTACCACTCAAAAAACAAAGAATTAAATGTTGGCTGATGTTGACCTGCTATTTATTGCTCAGCATTCATGTAAAGTGAATAAATTACTAACCATTATGCTGATCTTTGTTGTGATTACCAAGAGTTACTTACCACACACCTCTAGCCTGCAAGGTACCACAAGGAATACAAAAGAACAAAACAAACAAACAAAAAAAATTGGTGTGTTGCTCTCTCTCCAGGCATGCCACGCACACATTTTAAAAATCACCAGAATTCAAGGCAGCTCATGACAAGTGACAAAGATTTGATGTATACTTCTCTAAACGCATGATAAAGGGGTTAGGTGCAAAGCTTCACAAGGATGGAAAAGGCAAACAGTAGAAGAAGACTGTCCTAAAAAAAAGATAGAAAATAGAAGCAATAATCATAAAGAAGTAAGATAAAGAGACTTGATGCCATGCTAAGAAATTCAGATTTTATATTGTATCCTGTAAGTAATGAGGACCCCTGAAGGGCTTTAAGGAAGAGAGCAACTTGATTTAAAAAGCATGTGAGCAGTTATGTAATATAGTTAAGTTATAAGCACAAGTCCCCTCTTACAGGAAAAGAATAGGAGATGATTAGAATGATTTAATCCTAGAACAGCACAAAAGTTTATACACAGTGCAATATATCTAGAGAATATCTGCAATTTATTATTATATAGATAATCAGGAAATAATGTTGATAAACAATGTCATATTTTAAAATTTTTGTAAATATTCATAGAAGCCTATTGCCCTTGCTAGATGAGCAGAATAGGGAACGGGCTTGGATAGTTTTGTATCTGGGATGTGTCTACTCTCTTTTCTTTACATGAACTCTCACAGATACAGGGACAGTTTAAAATGTTTACTGGATCTTGCTCCTAAAGGTGAAGCTGAAAGGTCCTGCTAAACGATTGAAGAGTTCATGTGGGGTGAGCTTCACACTAGCAACACAACACTGGTTGCTAGATAAACACAGGCAAAGGGATCCCACTTCAGTGATTTGCAGCAGTGACGGATGGCAATGGTATTTATAATTTTCCTTCCACCAACTGGCACACATCAAATGACCTGGCACGATAGAGAAAAAGTATTAGATTCGAATGACAAATAATTACCTGATACTAGTTTAGGTTCTTCTGTAAGGGTTATTATGAGGCTGCAAACAGCTGGAATGCCTATGACTTTAAATTTTATAATTTATTAAGAAAAGTTGGAAGAAAGTACCATCCTGTAGGTTAGCATTCACAAACTTCATAATTTGTGCTGCCATTCCTTTCCTCAACCAATAACATTGATTATACTGGAAAACACACACTTTTTTTTTCTAAAAGTTCTGTTATACTACTAGGGACTATTTGTTTTTTGGGGGTTTGTTTGTTTGTTTGTTAACCATACCAGTCTAAACCCAATCATATCTACTCAAAAGACAGTCAAAAGGATTGACAATTCTGAATTCTTAATATAAAATTTTTTCTTTATATTTTGTCTGGGCTCATAAAACATTGTTTTAGATTCATATTTTAAGTCTAAATTTAAGCAAGTATTAGGGTTCCATTCTACGTGACCCAGTTAGCTCCCCCTACCCTCTGCTAAAAAACTAGGAAACATTTTTGATTATGACAGTAAAACAGAGAGGAAGCTAAAGTAGAGAGGGCAGCAAAGGAGATATTTCAATAAATCTTCTTAAAGGGTCAGAACAATTATATATGTACGTGTGTGTGTGTGTGTATATATCTCAAGTAGATAAGTTTCTCACCAATACACATCAAGATGTGTTTTCTGCTCTCTACCCATCTTTCAGTTCCTTCAATGTGCCCTCTTCCATTGAGCCTCAGTGCCTTTGCACTTGCTGTGCCCCTTACTGAAATGCTCAAAAATCTAGAAGTTTTTAAGTACCAGCATTACACTCAAAGGAAATGTTCAGTGGAGCATTTCAGACTTTGCATTTTTGGATTTGGGATGCTTAACCAGTTAGTATAAGGCAAACATCTGCAAACTTGAAAAACATCTGAAATTCAAAAAACTTCTGTTTCCAAGAATTTCATATAAGGAGTATTTAACCTGTATGTATGTATGCAAATATTCAACCCCACACATTCACAAACACACATACACACATACACATACACACACACACACCCCGACACTTCTTTAACAGAATTTGAAGCTTGCTTATGTTTCCATAATGTATTTATGAAAATGGCAAAGAAGATCAGAACCATCCATTGATAGGGAATTAACATCCTTTTTCATAGGCTTGGCTTCTTCAGATTAGAAAAAAAAAAAAAAGAACTACTACATTTAAAAGGAATTTGTTTTCTCCCTAAATCTAATTTTGGCAATGAAGAAGTCCTGTTCTGTTATTCACTTTATCATGAAAGCATGAAATAATGAATGCTAGATGAGCTGTGTGAGTCATTTGACCACTTACAGCAAAATTACTTGTGAAGCTTGTGTAAATAAATATGTAAACAAATAAACATTGACTATGCCCTTAGGAAGAAATATACCTTTCCATATTTTAACCTTTCAAGATAATCCCAACACTATGGTATGCAACAATCACAAAGTTTCTAAATTCTATATTTTTAGTAAATAGTTTGACATATATGCAGTGAGATGTTCCCAATTTCAAGATAATCCCAACACTACTACTAGTTTAAAAGGAAAATAATAGGTAAGCTTGAGTGAACATCTAACCATGGCCATTGTAACAAAGCCATTTGATTAATTTCTACTAGTCTTCACATAAACTTCCAAAGTTATGTCATCACTCCTTAGCTAATCAACCTCAACCCTTTGTAAAGTTTGCAACTTTCCACCAACTTTGCAGAGATATAAGGCACATTAACAATATCGTGTGTGTGTGTGTGTGTGTGTGTGTGTGTGTGTGTGTGTGTGTGGACAAGGTCTTGCTCTGTCATTCAGGCTGAGATGCAGTGGTGCTATCTTGGTTCACCTCCCAGTTTCAAGTAATTTTCGTGCTTCAGCTTCCCAAGCAGCTGGGATTACAGAAGTGCACCACCACACCTGGCTAGTTTTGCTATTTTTTGTAGAGACAGGGCTTCACCCTGTTGGCCAGGCTGGTCTCAAACTCCTAGCCACAAGTGATCTGCCCGCCTTGGCCTCCCAAAGTGCTGGGATTAAGGGCATGAGCCACCGTGCTTGTCCAACAGTATTTTGATTAGGAGTAACATCAGAAAGATCATCTAGTAAGAAGACCTAGCCCTTGTCCCTCTACCAAAACACTGATATAACAGCAATATTCAGATGAGAGCACCAATATGAGAAATACAGAATCCAGTTAATAAATGGAAGCATTCCAGATGAGCAAAAAGCTGAGAGAAAAATTGCTCCAATACAGGTAAGAAGAGCAAATTTACTTTACGCACATCATGCCCTCCTCCAAGTTAGCAAGCTTGGAATGACCCATGACTTCTCCCACAGCGGGGAAAGAGAGAGGTCGCCTAGCTTTTTGGTGCACTCCTAAAGGGGCCTATTTCCGTTTTGCCTCATACTGTGCACTAAAAGATCAATGAAACCTGGGTGCCTCAGACAACAAGGAGCAAAGGAGAAGGAACATTCCTCTACACCCGTCACTGCTCTGCTAGACTGGAAAAAGGCACAGAATCAAATTTTTTTGTTTTTGTTTTTGTTTCTGTTTCCAGGAAGGAAGAAGAGAAACAAAGTGTGCCTTGTTCCCATGTTTCAATGTATTCCCCCATGGAGTCAGTCTCTCTCTCACCTCATACCAAGCACTGAGGTGCCAGCAGAGTGTGGACACCTGGAACAGATAGGGAAAAAGGAAAAGGGACAGCCATCCTTCTACAATTAACACTGCTCTGAGAGACTGGTAAAAGGCTCAAATTCTTCAAATGCACAGACGCCAATACAATAATTCAAGAAATGTGAAGAATCAAGAAAACATGCCACAATAAAGGAATAGAATAAATCTTCAGTAACCATCCTGAAATAAATAGAGATTCATAAATTATTTTTTTTTCTTTCTTTTTTTTTATTATACTTTAAGTTCTAGGGTACATGTGCATAACGTGCAGGTTTGTTACATATGTATACATGTGCCATGTTGGTGTGCTGCACCCATCAACTCGTCAGCACCCATCAATTCATCATTTATATCAGGTATAACTCCCCAATGCAATCCCTCCCCCCTCCCCCCTCCCCATGACAGGCCCCATTGTGTGATGTTCCCCTTCCCGAGTCCAAGTGAGCTCATTGTTCAGTTCCCACCTATGAGTGAGAACATGCGGTGTTTGGTTTTCTCTTCTTGTGATAGTTTGCTAAGAATGATGGTTTCCAGCTGCATCCATGTCCCTACAAAGGACGCAAACTCATCCTTTTTTATGGCTGCATAGTATTCCATGGTGTATATGTGCCACATTTTCTTAATCCAGTCTGTCACTGATGGACATTTGGGTTGATTCCAAGTCTTTGCTATTGTGAATAGTGCCGCAATAAACATACGTGTGCATGTGTCTTTGTAGTAGAATAATTTATAATCCTTTGGGTATATACCCAGCAGTGGGATGGCTGGGTCATATGGTACATCTAGTTCTAGATCTTTGAGGAATTGCCATACTGTTTTCCATAATGGTTGAACTAGTTTACAATCTCATAAATCACTTGACAAAGAATTCATATTAACTGTATTAAAGAAAGTTAGTGAGTTACAAGAGACCACTGATATAAAACTAAACAAAATGAAGAAAACAATGCTTGAACAAAATGAGAATGAAGAGATAGAAAAGATAAAAACCTAAACAAAAATACCAAAGGTGAAGAATACAATAGTGGAACAGAAAAACTCACTAGAGTTTCAATAGCAGACTTGATCAAGCAGAAGAAAGAATGCAATAATATGAAACTAGAAATCAATAAATGCAGGAAAATGTAAAGCTAAAAATTACATGGAAATTAAACAACACACTCTTAAACAACCAATGGGTCAAAGAATAAATCAAAAGGGAAATAAAAAATATTTGTACATAAATGAAGAAAAAACAACATACCAAACTAATGAATGGCATGCAGCAAAAGCAATACTAAGAAAAAAAATTATAGCAGTAAACGCCTACATTAAGAAAGAAAATAGATCTAAAATAAACAACGTAGTTTTATACCTCGAGAAACAAGAACAAACTAAGCCCAATGTTAGCAAAAGAAAGGAAATAAAGATAGCATCAGAAATAAATAAAATGGACTAGAAAAAAATAAAAAGATAAAAACTCAGTTGCCTTTTTAAAAAATAAAAAAAGAAATTGAGAGACATTTAGCCTGATTAAAAAAAAAAAGAAGCAGCAAAATAAAATTAGCTATGGAATATGAGAAATTACAACTAATGCCATAGAAATATAAAGAATCACAAAAGAATATGATGAATATGTAAGTATAAACCAAAAAATTGAGTAACCCAGACAGATTGGATGAATTTCTAGAAATGCACATCCTACAAAGGCTAAATTATGAGAACTAAAAAATATAAACAAACAAATAAGGAATAAGGATATTGAACTGGGAATTTTTTGAAAAATTCAGTGAACAAAGCTCAGGACCATATGTCATCACTAGTGAATCTTGCCAATCATTTGAAGAGCATATGCTAATCTTTTTCAAACATTTTTAAAAAGAATTGAAGAGGGCCAGGCACGGTGGCTTACGCCTGTAATTCCAGCACTTTGGAAGGCCAAGGTGTGCGGATCACGAGGTCAGGAGATCGAGATCATCCTGGCTAACACGGTAAAACCCCTTCTCTACTAAAAATTAGCTGGGTGTGGTGGTGGGCGCCTGTAGTCCCAGCTAGTCGGGAAGCTGAGGCAGGAGAATGGAGTGAACCCAGGAGGCGGAGCTTGCAGTGAGTCGAGATCGCGCCAGTGCACTTCAGCCTGGGTGACAGAAAGAGACTTCCATCTCAAAAAAAAAAAAGAATTGAAGACAAGGGACCACCAAAAAAGAAAACCACAAGCCAAGACAAGGATAGTACTAGAAAAGAAAATTACAAGCCAATATCCTTAATGAACATAAATGCAATAATTATCAACAAAATATTAGCAAACCAAATTAAATAGCACATTAAAGGATCAGACGCCATGATCAAGTGGGATTTATCTCTGGGAAGTGAGGATGGTTTAACATATATGAATCGAGAAATGTAATACATCACATTTACAGAATATAGAACAAAAACCACATATCATCATCTCAGTAGATGCAGAAAAACATTAGACAAAATTCAATATCATTTCATGATAAAAGTTCTCAACAAATTACGTATAGAAAGAAAGTATCCCAACATAATACCACCCACATATGACAAGCCTACAGTTAATATCATACTCAGCAGTGAAAAGTTGAAAGCTTTTTGTATTAGTCCGTTTTCACCCTGCTGATGGAGACATACCCGAGACTGGGAAGAAAAAGTAATTTAATTGGACTTACAGTTCCACATCGCTGGGGTGGCCTCAGAATTATGGCAGGAGGCAAAAGGTACTTCTTACATGGTGGTGGCGAGAGAAAATGGGGAAGAAGAAAAGTGGAAACCCCTGATAAACCCGTCAGGTCTCGTGAGACTTATTCACTATTACGAGAATAGCACTGGAAAGACAGACCCCATGATTAAATTACCTCCCACTGGGTTCCTCCCACAGCATGTGGGAATTCTGGGAAATACAATTCAAGTTGAGATTCGGGTGGGAACACAGCCAAACCATATCATCTTCCTTCTAAGATCAGAAATAAGACAAGGATGCACATTCTTGCCACTTCTAGTTAACATAGTACTGGAAGTTCTAACCAGAACAGTTTGGCAAGAGAAAGAAATAAACTGGAAAAAAAGAAGTGAAAACGTTTCTATTTGCATATAACATGATCTTAGATATAGAAAATATTGATCTTAGATAAAAGATGATCTTAGATAAAGACTCCACCAACAAAAATAAAACCTGTTAGAACTAATAAATGAATTCAGCTTCAGAAGTTTTGAGGCTGAGACAATGGGGTTTTCTAAATATACAGTCATGTCATCTGCAAACAGACAATTTGACTTTCTCTCTTCCTATTTGAATACGCTTTATTTCTTTCTCTTGCCTGATTGCCCTGACCAAAACTTCCAACACTATGTTGAATAGGAGTGGTGAGAGAGAGCATCCTTGTCATGTGCTGGTTTTCAAAGGGAATGCTTCCAGCTTTTGCCCATTCAGTATGATATTGGCTATGGGTTTGTCATAAATAACTCATTATTTTGAGATATATGCATTCCACACTTAGTTAATTGATAGTTTTTAGCATGAAAGGATGTTGAATTTTTATCAAAGTCCTTTTCTGCATCTATTGAGATAATCATGTGCTTTTTGTCATTGGTTCTGTTTATGTGATGGATTACGTTTATTGATTTGTGTATGTTGAACCAGCCTTGCATCCCAGGGATGAAACCGACTTGATCCTAGTGGATAAGCTTTTCAACGTACTGCTAGATTCAGTTTGTGAGTATTTTATTGAGGATTTTCACATTGAAGTTCATCAGTGATATTGGCCTGAAATTTTTTTTCTTGTTGTGTCTCTGCCAGATTTTGGAATACAAAGTCTCAGCATACAAAATCAATGTGCAAAAATCACAGGCATTCCTGTACACCAATAATAGACATGCAGAGAGCCAAATCATGAGTGAACTCCCATTCACAATTGCTACAAAGAAAATAAAACACCTAGGGATACAACTTACAAGGGATGTGAAGGACCTCTTAGAGGAGAACTACAAACCACTGCTCAAGGAAATAAGAGAGGACACAAATAAATGAAAAAAATAAATCCATGCTCATGGATAGGAAGAATCAATATCATGAACATGGCCATATTGCCCAAAGTAATTTACAGATTCAATGCTATTCCCTTCAAGCTACCATTGACTTTCTTCACAGAACTAGAAAGAAACTACTTTAAATTTGATATGGAACCCAAAAAGAGCTCATATAGCCAAGACAATCCTAAGCAAAAAGAACAAAGCTGGAGGCATCCTGCTATCTGACTTCAAACTGTACTACAAAGCTACAGTAACCAAAACAGCATGGTACTGGTTCCAAAACAGATATATAGATCAATGGAACAGAGCAGAGGCCTCAGAAATAACACCACACATCTACAACCATCTGATCTTTGACAAGCCTGACAAAAACAAGCAATGGGGAAAGGATTCCCTGTTTAATATATGGTGCTGGAAAAACTGGCTAGCCATATGCAGAAAACTGAAACTGGACCCCTTCCTTACACCTCATACAAAAATGAACTCAAGATGGGTTAAAGACTTAAACATAAGACCCAAAACTGTAAAAACCCTAGAAGAAAACCTAGGCAATACCATTCAGGACATAGTCATGGGCAAAGACTTCATGACTAAAACACCAAAAGCAATTGCTACAAAAGCCAAACTTGACAAATGGCATCTAATTAAACTAAAGAGCTTCTGCACAGCAAAAGAAACTAGCATCAGAGTTAACAGGAAACCTGCAGAATGGGAGAATTTTTGCAATCTATCCATCTGACAATGGTCTAATGTCCAGAATCTATAAGGAACTTAAACAAATTACAAGAAAAAATCTTGGACTTCCAAGCCTCCAGAACTGTAAGAAATAAACTCTTGTTTATAAGCAACCCAGTATATGGTATATTGTTACATCAGCCCAACTAAACTGAGACAATGGCTATAGTATTTCTGTTATCAAGACAAATAAGCATTAGATGTCAGTTGTACAACATAGTACTTATAGTGAACAATATAATATTGTGCATTTAGACGATGGGTTGAGGGGGCAGCAAACCACCATGGCACATGCACACCTATGTAACAAACCTGAATGTTCAGCACATGTAGCCCAGAACTTAAAGTAAAATTAAATATATAATTTATATATTATATATATTATATTATATGTATATTATAGAGAGAGAGAGAGAAAGAGAGAGAATAGATCTCATGTTGAGTGTTCTTAAAACACACGCACAAAAAAAGCCCACAAAGAACACAGGGAAATTTTTGGAGGTGGTAAATTTGTTTTGTATTTTTGATTGTAGTGATGCTATTACAGGTGTATCCGCATATCCAAACCCCACAAAACAGAGGCATTAAATTTGTGCAATTTTGTAAATAAATTATACCTCAATAAAGCTCTTAAAAACCCAAAAATAAAATAGAAAGGATGAAAGAGTGTGAAAGAAACAGAAACACTCAGAAGTGTTGGTGACCTGACAGGGAGAGAAAGATAGAAATAAAGACCCTTCAAAAAATGTTGGTTCAGGCCAGGAGTGGTGGCTAACGCCTGTAACTCAGTATTTTGGAAGGCTGAGGTGGGTGCATCACCTGAGGTCAGGACTTCAAGACCAGGCTGGCCAACATGGCAAAACCCTGTTTCTACTAAAAATACAAAAATTAGCCAGGCGTGGTGGGGCCAAACTGAGGCACAGAGAATTGCTTAAACCCAGAAGGCAGAGGTTACGGTGAGCCAAGATCACGCGACTGCACTCAAGCCTGGGCAACAGAGCAAGACTCTATCTCAAAAAAAAAAAAAAAAAAGATTTATTTAAAACATGATTTATTATGTACCTTAACAGCATTTTGAGGTCTCTATTTGTTTTTGTTAAATTAACATTTCTCGGGCTATGTCTGATCAGGGATATTGTGTAGACCTGATGCTATTACTGAAAAGACAACAAATGATAGATATTGGTGAGGATATGGAGAGAGAGGAACTTTTTTTTTAGACGGAATCTCGCTTTGTCACTCAGGCTGGAGTTCAGTGGCACAATCTCAGCTCACTGCAACCTTTACCTCCCGGGTTCAAGCAATTCTCCTGCCTCAGCCTTCCATGTAGCTGGGACTACAGGCGCCCGCCACCACACACAGCTAATTTTTGTATTTTTAGTACAGACGGGGTTTCACCATATTTGCCAGACTGATCTCGAACTGTCGACCTTGTGATCCACCCACCTCGGCCTCCCAAAGTGCTGGGATTACAGGCGTGAGCCACGGTGACCAGCCGAGAGAAGGGAACTCATACACTGTTGGTGGGAATGTACATTACGGAAACTATGGAAAAAAGTATGGAGCTTTCTCAGAAAACTAGAAATAGAACTACCATTTGATCCAGCAATCTCACTGCTATGTATTTACCCAAAATAAAAGCAATCAATATATCAAAAAGATACCTGTTTTTGTATGTATATGGCAGCACTATTTACAGTAACAAAGACAGGGAATCAACCTAAGTGTCCATCAATGAATGAATGGATAAAGAAAATGTGGTATACATACACACAATATATATGCAATGCACAAAGTATTTTGTTGCTAAAATACTACTAAATACTACTAGTATATTATATATAATTTACTATTAGTATATTTATGTAATATACCATATGTAATATATAATACTATATATAATGTATATTATATATATAGTGTTACTAGTATAAAATACTACTAATACTAAAAGCCATAAAAAAATGAAATTATATCCTTTGTAGCAACATGGACAGAATTGGAGGTCATTATCTTGAGTGAAACAAGCCAGGCACAGAAAAATAAGTATCACATGTTCTGTCTTATAAACGAAAGCGAAAAAGGAAGTATCCACACGGACATAGAGAGTAGAGTGATAGCTAATGAAGACTCACAATGGTGAGGTGGTGGGAGAGGGGAGAATGAGGAGAAATTGGAAAATGGGTACAATGTACATTGTTTGGGTGATGTATATCCTGAAAGCCCTAACTTGACCAATACACAATATATGCATGTAACAAAATTGGAAAGGCACTCCACATGTTTGTACAAATAAAAAGGAAAACAATTAATACAGTGACATCTGAAAGCCTAACAGAGTTTAAAGAATGAGATATGTGTTCAATAAATAGTACTCAAAGTAATGATTTTTTTTAAATCCTTTTTAGAGAAACTCTGACAAATGCATAAAAATTTGACCAATTAATTTTAGAAAGAGAAGATAGGAAGGAAAGGTAGTACATTATTTAACCTTCTTGAGCCTCTTTTCCTTATTTGCCAGGTTGCAAATAAAAGATAAGCAACATGGTATGCTTATTTATTGGCACAAAGCGTCCACTTAGTAATTGCCCATTAAAATAATAATTGTTACATTTGGTGGTCAAAATCTGTGCTTTGGCTCCCAAATGTTGGTGTAATGTTTGATTGTTAATGAAGTTTGCACTATAATGAAACTGTTAAAGATCAAGTTTGATACTGGAACATCACAAAGAGACTAGAAAATTTCACCGTATTATAGAACTTGAGGTTCTGTCCTTCAGCTCCTCATTGACAAATTCAACATTTTAATTTGATTCTAGAATTTCCAGTCAATATGGATTGCTGTATTTGGAGTTTACTTCATTCAAATATCATCTTAAAATTTCATGTAAAGCTGAACACTGAGAGATCATTGCTAGGATTTGCAAATTGTGACAAAAATAACGTATCTCACCCTACAAAATGCATACAAACTAGAATAGTCACGATCAAGCATCTTTCAAGAACAGAAACCATAGACTCTCCAGGTTTCTAAATCAAATTTCAGCTTTGGCACACTGGACAAGAAGTGCATACATGACTTAATTTGTAAAAATAATTTTGTTTTTTGTATTTTGCAGTTCAGGCTTTGGTAACATTCCAATATTACTCATTTGCAAAAAAATGAAGTTTATATCACAACTTAAGCAGCGGTGCTAATGCAAATTTATACCAACACCAGAACTATAGAATGATCTTTTCATAATTGAACATGAACACATACATACTCCTGTTTGGTGAAATCTTTGGGAAATGTTTATGGGAGGTGCCAAATCTATTTTCTCAAGAATCCAGCAGCTATTGCTGGAATGAAGGGATTTAAAGGATATATACATTCAAAAGAAAGCAAGCATGGAAATGAGGGAATAGTGATATACTTTCAATTAGAAATGATAACAACAACAAAACAAAAACAAAACAAACCAAAAAACCTGGTAGCAGTTTTATTTTCGGAGATATGGTGGATAAGATATCCTGAAGCAATACTTTATACCTCAAAACACTCACAAAGACGGAGCAAAATATGCCAAATATTCTTTTATGTTTATAGCTGAACTCACAATTGAAACAAAAAAGTCCAGGAGCCAAAAAGACAAAGGGAAAACTAAAAATAAGGATTGGCCCTAGTGACCCTGAAAGCCGTTGTCAATCTCATAGGGATTTGAATTAAAGCAACCATATGGGGACATAAGATAAGGCCTTGGGCCAAATTTTTTTAAAAAAGAGAGAGAGAACAAAGTAACACACATCAGTCTGGGGTTCCTAAAGAGGTACTCCCTCTGTAAAGAGAAAAAAATCTACCCCCTGGAAAAGGAAAATGAAAAATACAATTGTATGTTTTATCTTGGGGTGCAGCTCCCATAGCCACCAACCAGCCTCATGTAAGTTTGGATTCTATTAGCTTACTATACTTCAAACCAAGAAAATAATACAAAATGAGATGGCTTTAAAATATTCAAACGTATCTATCACAATAAATGTCAATGTACTAAATAAATCTAAATAAATTGTAAGTTTTAATATAAAAATAAAATTCAGCTACAAGAAAAACGCCTAAAAGATAGGGAAACTAAAATATTGGAAACAGAGGGTTAAAAATATATACCACACAGTGATAAGTAAAATAAACCTGAAGCAGCTATATTAACATTAAGCAAAATAGATTTTAAGTCAAGAAATAGAGTCACTAGCAAGTGACAAATTCACCAAGAAACTATAACAATCTTAAATTGTTATATGAAAGTTATAGCATAATTTCACAATATATTTTAAAAACTGATAATTGCAAGGAGAAAAATCACAAATCCAGATGCATAGTGGGTGATTTAAACTTATTTCTGTCAGAAATGATAGTTCAACCAGACAAGGAATAATTAGAAATACAGACTATTAGAACAATACAGCTAACAATCTTGCATAAGTGTACACATTTAAAATACCAAATTAGTAGATCAAATAAGTCATAATGGAAATCAGAAAATATTTAGAACTGAAAGATAATGAAACAATTATATGTGGAAATCTGTGAGAGGCAGCTAATGACAATATAATGATAAATGCTTATATAGAAGGAAAGTGAAAATTAATTACCTAAATATTGACTTAAGAGACTTTAAAAGGCATAATAAATCCAGGGAAAGTAGGCTAAGCAGAAAAGGTAAGGGCAGACATTTATACAATAGAAACGAGAATTACCATACACAACAACTACAAAGCCTTTTCTTTTGAAAAACAAATGGGCAAAACACTGCTAAAATTGATCATGGAAAAAAACAGAAGTCACAAATCAGAAATACTAGTCACAATTCAGAAATGCAGAATATTAGTGGTGGAAAGAGGATGTAGTAGACATACAGGAAAGATTTAGGACAAAATAAGAGAATTGCACGAAATTCTTTATTGCATTAAATTCGAAAACTTGGACGAAGTGAAAGTTTTCCAGAAAAATAAGTATTAGCAAAAATGGCTCAAGAAGATGTAAACTAAGAATCTATGATAATTTTAAAAACTTGCCTCAGTAATACAATTATATGAGTAATATACTGACACTGATTGAGTTATTTGTTCAAAATGCTTGCTGCATCTCTTTACCAATCCCTCCTGGTAGGGGGAGCCTCTTTTCCTTCTTACTGATGGTATGCTTGGCTACATGACTTGCTCTGACCAATGGTATATGACCAGAAGTGATATATACTATGTCAGAGAAGTAACTTTATTTAACCTTTCCTTGTTTTGTTTTTCTCTTTTTCACCTTTGACTTATACCACTTAAGTGTGTCCAGTGTTTAGAACTGAATAAAATTCTGATTTCCTGCCCGTGTCTATACTGAGATTCTCTTAGTCAAGGTGTCTCACATCTAAATCTTCCTTTTCTTAGAATAATTTATGTTTTCCAGTTTCACTAGCAGCTACTGTCATAACCAATGCAGTCGTCACTGAATATTTTGATGGCGAAAAATATCTATGTATCAAAGAAAGACACTGACTCTCATGCAAATGCTTAAACATTTTTCTCCTTCTCTGCCATTCTCTACACTGATATTACCAGCTTACATCCACTATTACTATGCTTCTCCTCTTACAATGGTTAATTCCTCAGCAATTCACAATATAGCTTTCTTCTCATCAGTTGGGCAGCTGTGTGCCACACCCTGCCATTAATTTTTGTAAGTCGTGGATGTTGGTTTTCCATTTGCTATTATACATGGTTTTCTAATGCTGACACTGGTTTTCTCATGCTGATTTATTTTCCCTATTTGTTAAAAGCAGGTCAAAAATCATTCAAGGAGAAAATAATAGAGGGCTATAATTTCAGTTTGAGTCACATACACATAAAAATTAAAGTTAGAAAGCAAAGGAACACACTCTATTTTTCCATGAAATTTATTTCCTAAGTCAAAGCCAGAGCCCAAATCACTAGGATTCTGCCCATCTTTAATGAAGGAGGAAAAAAGTTCCACAATGAAGACGGAACAGAGCCAGAAAACATCTTATGGTCTTGAATAGAGAGAAACTTATGGTGGCAAACATCAACTAGTGCCAAGCATCTGTTATTGCTGTAAAAAGGCAAGTGAAGGCTGCTTCCAGGGTCTCAGCAAACCGGAGACCCTGGTTGCCTGGAGTTCATGAAGAACACTGTTTAGCGGTCTCTGGAATTGTCTTTATGCCAGCACCATGCCACTAACACATGGACTGCTTACGCAGCTTTTACTGTAATTAACTCTTTGGTGAAAAATTTATCCTGTCAGAAAAGGAGAAGCTACATTTTTAACAATCATATGAGTGTATATTCTTGGACTTGAAAAGCAGAAATTCCTTAAACTGAAGATTCCACATATTTTAAACAAAACTAATTTCTGGAATGGGCTTCTATTGCAAGGAGGCCATGAAACCTATATCATTCCATCACCTTTGTAAAAATGTCCTTCATAGCTTTATTCTGTAAACATGAGCCTTTCCATTGTGATGAGCCAATTGGAATATCCAGCATAGTTCTATTCAGACCCCATCAAGCCTAGCACTAAAATTAAAATTGTCTCACTGCCTAAGGGAAGAACTGAGGAAGGGTGTCCATATACTTGTGAAAGCGTATAAGGCTACTAAGCCACATATGATTTTAAACTCCAAAGTTTAGAGGAAGAAGACTTAAAATCTCCTAGTTCCCTCAGTTTTACAAATTGGTAATGTAATGCCATAGTGGATATCTGTATTTGCCTGCCCAGCGTCCATTTCCTGTTCCACTGGTGACAGATTTCACTATCTCTCCCCCATTCTAAGTGGAACTATAAGATTTGATCCATGGGGCTCCTCACCCTCATCTTACCCTCGCCAAGGGATGGCTACAGTAAGAAAATTAAGTCAACGAAGCGCTTTACCTCTGGAATCTAAATGGGGAGCCAAGTCACCTGTAAGGTAGTGTCACAGAGGGACAATTTATCAATTCCTGACTTCGAAAATCATAGCAGCTACTTACTTCCTCAGCATGGTTACTCAACTTACCTTTGATTCTGTGAGACATCATGTATCTTTCCAAGAAATTCACCTTGCCTAACTTTCAACTTCATCAGAACATTTTCTTAATTAGCCAGAGTTATTTTTAGTTCTTGCAACCAAATCAATTGATACAGAGACCTTGTCAAAGGTTGAGGAGAAAAAACCTCACTTGTTCACCTAAGACCATGCTGTATGCAGCATAAGGCTGGTTTTATAAGCAGGCAGAGCAGGTGGCCAACTATGAAATGTAAATGACACACACACACAGCCAAAAATTCTGCTCTTTAACTAAGTAACTCTACCCGAAATGCTCCCAATTTAGAATTAAGGGTGGTCCTCTTAAAATGAACCTGTGATTTCATCGTTCTATGTCAAATTGATTGCCTACTCTAATATCTAACAAATATAGGCTTTGCTAGATAGAAACATGAGGAGACAGGAAGGTGGGGCACAATGGAGGAGGCACTGAAGTGGACGGTCTGGGACAATGAGAGGTGGCATGAAGATGCCTATTAGAAGGAGGAATCCCACTCTGTGTCCCTGTGGCCAGTGGTGACCTTCACCCTGCCTTAGGATCCCATCAGATGCTGCTGAAGTGCTGGCAGCCCCTACTAATGGGGCCTCCTGTCTCCAGTCCCACCACTCCTCCTTCTCAGATCCACCTGTTCTACAGATGTCCATGATCTATTTTGAATATAACTTTTTAGTTTTTACTCACCTGCTTTATTAGCCTTCACCACTTCGATTACAGCATTAAAATAAAAAATCCTCAGCATGACTTAGAAGGCCTTTCATTAGCCTACTTTTCAACCTGTTTCTTGCTGCTGTCCCAGGTTCCCTTACATCCAAGCTACACAGCTAAACTAGCCACTTGTGTTTTCCCACACGTGTTTCACCTGCCCTGCCTTTGTACGTGGTTCCCTTCCATCCAGAATGCCCTTTACTTACACCTCACTGGACTCACACAATTCCCAGTATAAGCTCAGTATCAGCATTGCCAACAAGACTCCCAGGATTCCTTAGTCAGGACTAGGAATCTTTTTTCCTCTTCTTAGTTGGACAAAGTACCAGCAATACTCCCCATATTCCCTAGTTAGGACACGTTGAAAAGTAGGATGATGAAAGGCCTCCTAAGCCACGCTGAGGAAAATTTTTATCCTGCAGTTGAGGTAGTGAAGCATTGATAAAGCAGGAGAGTGATGACCAAGTCTATATTCAGAATAGATCCTGGGCCTCTGAAGAAAAGGTGCTCATAATATCCTGAAAATTTCATTTTAACTAAAATACAGCATACTTTAATTGTCTATGCATAGCTCTACACTAAGTGTCTTCAGGGCTAGGACTGTGTGATTTATCTCTGTATCCCCAGCACCCAGAATATAATGGGCTTTCAATAAATGTTATTAAGTAAAACTCAGTGTTCAAAACTGAGTTTAATTTTCTTAGTAAAATTCTTCTCATTCTTTATTAATATATCATTATAATAAATATATCAGAATCACATAAATATATCATTATCTTTATAAATATATCATTATCTTTATAAATATAGCAACCAATCTGAAAACTGAATTATATTGACTCTTCTCTGTGCCTCTCTACCCTTAAGCATTTGACAAGGTCAGTGGGCCAAACACCCTAACCAAAGAATTATGAATGTTTACATCCCGTAAGACAAAACTCTTCACTTCTTCACCTTTCCCACTCATGTTTACCATGAGTCTGCATTACCCACAGCAATGCCTTTGTCACTACAGTTTTCTGATTTGAACTTTGGTTTCTTAAAAATAGTAGTAAGTTATTACGGTGTCCTTTTGCTAAGGGAACCCTGAAATCCTGGATTTAGTGATAAAAGCTTTAAATGGCACCACATACCTCAAAGATGGGAACATCCGCTGCAATAAAATTATCACCTCAGCCTAGGAAGAAGGGGCAAGGCCTAAATTGGAGCTGGTGGGGATTACCAGGCGTGGAGGCAGGAGCAGCTGGTTGCATTCTACCTCAAGCACATAGTATTCGGAGTTTAAGATTAGCATGTCAGAGACCTTCCTTAAAACCACAAGCTCCTTTCACTCTCTTCAACAGCTGAGGCTTCCAGCTGAGAGACAGAATATCTGCCTATCTCAGAATATTTTCCTGCTCAGTGATTGCTATGCTCTCCATGGCTGTTGGGATATGGGGAAAAATGAGTACTCTTACACTGCTAGAAGAAATGTGAATTGCTACAGTCTTTTTGGACAGCAATCTCGCAATTCCTTTTAAAATTAGAAATACACATACCCTTTGACCTAGCAATCCAACTCCAAGGAATCCATCCCACAGAAATAAAGGCACAAGTATGCAGGGAAATAACAGTGCTGATATTCAGTGAGCACACACCCGTACAATGTACTGCCCAGCATCTGTTCTGATTGGTCTGTACCTGTGCCATACCGGTTGTTAAATATTTTTAATGCCACCTCTGGATATATAAATAAAATTTTACATAAGTGAGATTTTTTTATTACGAACACTTTTTCCCTTATGAATTGTGTGTGCACACATGCCCTGCTTCTTTCCAGACTTCTGCATCCCCATTCCTCCAAGTAATCGGTGATCTGTAGTTTTGAGCTCATATAATTTACATATAAATATCCACATTTATGTACATACAGTTTTTGTAGACTCATGGTTCATAAAAAAAAAAGGAGATAATATTAAAAACATTCCTCTACACCTTGCTTTTCTCTGTACACTTAGAAATCCCTCCAATTTTAAACTGTAGCTCATTCTTTTAAGTTCCACTTTTTAAGTTCCAACACTTGTTGTCTGGCTATACCACGATATAATCAACCTTTCTGAGATTGACAGCATTTGCTCTGTTTTCCCCCTTTAACCAAAAGTGCTGCAGTCTACATCCTTGTGTTGCTAATCTGACAAGGAAGATGTTCCTACTGCTACTAAGGCTGAGCATAGCTTCATATTTTTATCACTCCTTTAAATTTTCATTTCCCTGAATTGCCTTGCTCCTCTTTCTATTGGGTTTTTGTCTTTCTAGTATCAACATGAAAGAATTATTTGCATAGTTAAATATTGTTTTCTTTTTCATGTGCCGTGCAGATTTTCAAACTCATTAGTGCAATGTTATTAGTATACAATGTTATTAGTATATCATGATGGTTAGGAGTGAATCAAACAGACAAGTCACTTAGCTTATGTGTGCCTTAGTTTCATCAACTGCAGAATGGAAATGATAATAGACCTATTTCAAAGGTTTAGGATTCAAATTATTAAGAACTGTACCTCACACACTGTAAGCACTTAACTATGTGTTACTATGCTTATTTTATTATTACTCCTTGGACTGTATCAAAGCTCCTTCTGTACACGGTCAAGTTTTGTAAATATTCTATGAGGATGCATAAAATGGGTGCTGAGTGTTGCTGAGAGTTTATGTATACATAAAACTAATTGCTCAAACTTATTTGCCTTGGTCAGAGCTCTTGTATCTGCAATTTTTTTCCTATCTTATTACAGAGGATTGTGTCAAAATCTACAACTATCATAGTTCATTCATCTATTTCTCCCTACAATGGTTGCATTATATATTCTGATGTTAGAGTGTTAGGTGTAAATATTTATAATTGTTAGTTTATCTTGCTTTATTATTCTTTCTATCCAAATATAATTTTTTCATCTTTTGTAATTTTTTGCCTGAATTATATTTTATCACATATTAAGATGGTTAATATCTCATCTTCTTTTGGCTAATATTTCTCTGTTATTTCTTGTTTACTTTTTTTCTAGTTTCTATATCCCTTACATTGTATCTTTTGGACAATGTATTGTTGAATGATTTTTTTTTTAATTTTTTCTCTCCAAACTAAGACTGTCCTTTAAATGTTGACTTTAGCTCTTTAAATATGTTACATTCATTGTGGTTATTATTGCATGACTACTATCAGTTCACATGCTCTATTGGCCAGACTTTTATTTTCTTTTTCCTCTTTATTGGCTTCTAATAAAGAGGAAACAAAAGTTGTCATTTTTTCTCCAATGCTTTAAACTTTATGTTCTCTTTTTGTTTTTACAGAGATTGTTCTCCAACCTGGACTCATACTTAAAGTTTCTCAAACTTATTCCTCTCTATATATCTTCCTTTCAATTAGACAAGAACTCTGACATACTCTCATATTTTTGTGGTCTTTTCTCTCCCTCTCCCACAAGGTTGGTATTGTCTAGATTTTAATTCCAGGTTGCATTACAAACACCCAAGTTTGAGCCTTAATGCTTCTATTTCCCCTTAATACCAGCTGGAGACTATGGCGTGCCAGCTGAGACCAGGCAACAACAGTGCCTGAGGGGTGGCACAACAATAGGATGAAAAGAAGTAAGGTAAGTTCCTGATATGAGTAGTATGTTTAATATGTATTTGCAAACATGTATGTGTGTATGTATATGCATAACATATTATATATGATGTGCATAATATATAGAACTAGAAGTTTCCAAAGTATGTTATTTGAACCCCTGGGGATTTCTAAAAGCCTTTCTAAGGGATCACAGGGGCAAAACTATTTGTATAATAGTACTAAAACATAATCCGCCTTCTTCCTTGTGTTAACATTTAACTGTTAACATATTAACTGCTGTGCAAAAGAAATGGTGGGAAAATCTATTTAGCCATCGTTATATTATTTACTGCCACATACTTGCAGTAAAACAAAAAGTACCTGTTTTACGTAAGACATCTTGATTGAAACAGCAAAAATAATTAATTTTATTAATACTCAACCCTTGAGCACATATTTTTAATATTCTGTGTGATGAAATGCAAAATGTGAAAAAGCACTTCTAGTGTGTATGAAAGTAAGATAAGTAAAATGGAACTCAACCTATGGCTATTTAGACTTGGGTGTTTGGCAAATCATTTCTCATAAATGAACAAAGTCACTCTGTAAGTTCAAGAAAAATAATTGACAATAGTTCTTGCCAGAGATAAAATCTAACTCTTAAAATTAGAACTTTGAAATGATAACTTCAGCTTGACCCTTCTAAACATTTAAAGGCTTTTCTCGTCACATTATTGATAATATTAATGAATCTAGTTTTTTGATAATGTAAAATGCCATTTGTCAACATTTGGAAGATCCCCAAACTCAATGAACCAATATTTTATAAATTACCAATGCATGATATTACAAAATCATACATGAGTTTGCATAAGAGATCAAATGATTTTAATGCAACTGAGTATGAAAGGTTCATTGATACAGTTTTAGATTCCACATTGCATTTAGCAGTTAAAAACACACCACTTGTCAAATTTTGATGTATTAAAGAATAATATTTCCAGTTATCTAGAAGGCCTCTTAAAATACTTTTTTCGTTTCCAGATACATATGAAGCTCTAGGCATGAGGCTGGATTTTCTTCACATACTTCAACTAAAGCAAAACATCATAGATTGAATGCAGGAGAAGAATATGAGAATATATTTTTCTTCCATTAGGCCAGAAATTAAAAAGATTTACAAAGATGAAAACACCATGAGATATCATCTAACCCCAGTAAATATGGCTATTATCAAAAAGGCAAAAAATAACAAATGCTGATGAGAATGTGGAAAAAAAGTAAAGGCTGTAATACACTGCTGGTGGGAATGTAAATTGGTACATGGAAAACAGTATGAAGTGTCCTAAAAAACCTAAAACTAGAAATTACTATATGATCCAGCAATCCCACTGCTGGGTATATATCCAAAAGAAAGGAACTAAGTATGTCAAAGAGATATATACACTCTCATGTTCATTGCAGCTCTATTCAGAATAAACAAGATGTGAAATCAACCTAAGTGTCTACTAATCAATAAATGGATAAAGAAAATATGGCATATATACACGAAGGAATACTATCCATAAAAAAGAATGAAATTCTGTCATTTGCAGCAACGTGAGTGAAACTAGAGGACATTATGTAAAGTGAGTAAGTTGTGCATAGAAAGATAAATATGGCATGTTCTCACTCATATATGGGAGCTAAAAAAGTTGATCTCATAGAAGTGAAGAGTAGAATAATGGTTACGAGAGGCTGGGCTTAATGGGAAAGGGATGGGGGAATTAAGAAAACTTGGCTATTGGCTACAAAAATACAGTTAGATAGAAGGAATAAGTTACAATGTTTGATGTTTAATAGGAAAATAGTTAGCAATAATTTATTGTATATTTTAAAGTAAGTAGAAGAGAATATTTGTAATGTTCCCAACACAAAGAAATGATAAATGGTTGTGGTTACTGATTTTGGTCATTATACACTTTATGCATATATCAAAATATTACATGTACCCTGTAAATATGTACAATTATGTATCCATTAAAAATATTTACAAAAAAAGATTTGCAAAAGTGTAAAATGCTGTCATTCGACTGTTTTCCAGTTTTTGAAAACAATTATTTTTCACAAAATATATTTTAACATGTAATAAGTTTATTGTCATTTTAAATAAATTAATATTTTAAGTTCTCAGTATTAATCACTAATATAAGTATAGATATATTATAACCGACATGTTCTAATATATTTCCATGTATAATCAGTGTGTTATAATCCACATTCACAGAAGCTATCTGGAGACATAATTAAGAATGTAAAGAGGTCTGGAGACTAAAACAATTGAGAATCCCTGATGTGTATGGAAATATTCTCAAATCATTGGATACAACAGTATACACATATCTATTAAATCAGGATTGCATGTGAGTGTGCGTAATTGTGTAATCATGATGCAATTCAAGTCTTCTATGTCTTTACTAATTTTTGAAAACTAGATTCAGGATTTTTGAAAGAGAATCACAGTATCTTCCAGTAGCCCACTAGTCCTTAAAGAAACAGGGTCTACCCTGTTCCAGGCAGAAAAGAAAAACACACTACCATCAGTTGATCTGAACAGGTGTCACAGAGGCTGTAAAGGCTGAGTCATTTTTATTCAGTGCTCCATAATTGGCTTTTAACCTAGTTTTAAAAGTGCCATCTTCTAACAACTGCTCACATATTGGCTCTTTCACAGCCTCTCCCTTCCCATGTGTAACATTCATTGCCTCTCTAGATCTATCAGCAGAGACAAAGCCTCTTGGATGCCATTGTACATTAACAAACAGCAATCTAGCCAGTTCAACGTATCACCTTTACTTTTCTACAGGGTTATAATTCTTCATTTTCAACTTTTAAAGCTACATAGCTATGTTGTAATTTGAACAGTATTCTCAAAAGAGCTAAAAAATGTAACCTTAGAACCATAGACTTTGTCATCACATAGTAACAATACCTAAGAAGTCATCACATCCTATCACTTTACATTATAGATGAAATCATGAGACCCAGAGAAGGGGCTGAGGCAGAACTTACTCATATTCTACTCAAAGGATTAATTTTCCTTAATGGCTAACAGTTTGCACTTGGTCCTTTGGAGAATTGCCCTTCAGCCCCAGAGACCTTGCCTTTCATAGAGAGCTTGAGGATCTTGATTGCTTAGGTTCCTCTCCAGCCCCTACCCAACCCATCATAGCGAAGAATTGACTGAGGTAAGGATATACTATAATAGGTCACTGGTACCGGAATACATGTCTAGGAGCTTGCTTCTGAGGAACTCACCTGGGAGAGGAGTGGATGTGCCCATAATCACATTTACACTCCAACAGAACCAGGACAGTTTATGTCTTCTACCTCCTGCCTCAGTACATTTTTCACCTCTCCACAGATTCCTTAAAGTTAAGCTATTAGTAGTAATGCTCAGGTCGTCCAGAGTATATTACCCCAAACTCCCTACTTTGATATTTTGCAGAGTTGCTTCTAATCAGGTGAGTTGATGTTCTACCACCAGCTTCTCTGAGGGACACAAAAAGAAATCTTACAATATTTACTACTGTTTTTGTGGTAGCTAAGTGACCAAAAACAATATCCACCACACTATCCAGTATCCCCTTTGTAAAGATCCACGTGTGAAATTTTTCTTAGACCTCAGGGTCAAAAACCTCTTTGCTTCTCTTGAGAAATTCAGTAGACTATTTGTTAAATGGCCAGGAAGAATCCTGTAATTCATATATTCTGCTATTATTTTTGTAATTAGGAAACTTAGAGACAAATTTTCAGTCCACACCCCCTAACCATTTTAAACATATGGAATGCTTCCATATTGTTCATGTAGGCTTCAAAATATTTATTTATTTTCCATCTGATGATATTTAGTTTTTTTAGCTCCCTGAAAACCAAGGTGAAACAAAATGTTAAAGAAACTTAACAGCAGTTCATCCTGTGGCTAGAACACAAAGTACTTTTACTTAAGGAAAGTTGTTCTTCAAGTACTAGCTTAAAGGTGTTATTATATATTGTGTCTTTCTCACAATATAGTAAGTTTTTGGCAAAACTTCTGCTGATTATTTTTAAATAATTCATGTATACAATAATTCAGTACAGAAATATTATCTGTATAGGATTATGTGTGAGATGACTCATCAGAGAGACTTTCTGTTTAAATCATTGCAATATAATTTTCCCATTGATTTGGGAGAAAAGATGGGAAAGGCATTAAAAAATGCATTTAGTAAAATAATAGATAAAAACTCCCTAAGTCTTGGGAGAGATAAATATGGACATTTGGACTCTGAAAGCTTAAAAGTCCCCAACCTGTAAAAGTCCTCTTGGCAGGGCGCAGTGGCTCACTCCTGTAATCCCAGCACTTTGGGAGTCCTAGTCAGGCGGATCACGAGGTCAGGAGATCGAGACTATCCTGGCTAACATGGTGAAACCCTATCTTTATTAAAAATACAAAAAAAAAAAAATTAGCCGGGCATGGTGGCAGTTGCCTGTAGTCCCAGCTACTTGGGGGGCTGAGACATGAGAATGGTGTGAACCCAGGAGATGGAGCTTGTAGTGAGCAAAGATCATGCCACTGCACTCAAGCCTGGGCAACAGAGCTAGACAGTCTCAAAAAAAAAAAAAAAAAAAAAGTCATCTCTGAGGCACATTATAGTCAAACTGTCAAAAGTCAAAAACAAATAGAGAATTCTAAAGAGAGCAAGAGAAATGCATCAAGTCACATACAAGTTTATCCTCATCAAACTAACAGCCGATTTCTCAACAGAAATCTTAGAGGACAGAAAAGAGTAAGATGATATATTCAAAGCACTAGAAGAAAAAAAATATCTGTCAGCCAAGAATACTCTACTGAGTAAAGTTATTCCTCAAAAATAAAGAAGAAATAAAGTCTCCCAGACAGACAAAAACAGAAAATTCAACACCACTAGGCTGGCCTTACGAAAATGCTTAAGACAGTATTATATGTATATGCAACAGAACAGTGACTACCATCATGGAGGCATACGAAAATATAAAACTCACTGATAGAGCAGATACACATATGAGGAAGATGAAAGAGTCAAACTTGTCATTACAGAAAACCACCAAACCACAAAAATAAACAGTAAGAGAGAAAAGAACAAAAGATAACAAAATAATCAGAAAACAATTACCAAAATGACAAGAGTAAGTCTTCACCTATCAGTAATAACCTTGAATGTAAATGGTTTAAATTCCTTAATTAAAAGATATAGGCTGGCTGAATGGATTACAAAATAATAAATAAATAAACAAGATCCGACTATATGCTGTCTATAAAGAGCACACTTCCCCTGAAAAGATACAAATAGACTGAAAGTGAAGGAATTGAAAAAGATATTCCATGCAAACAAAAACCTAAAAGCCAAAGTAGCTGTACTTATATCAGGTAAAATAGATTTCAAGTCAAAACTACAAAAAGAGACCAAAAAGATTATTATCAAATGACAAAGGGATCAATTCAGCAAGAGACTATAACAATCATAAAATGCATATGCCCAAACTGGAACACCCAGATATGTGAAGCAAATATTATTAGATCTGAAGAGAAAGATAGATCCCCACAATTTAATAATCATTAGAGACTTCAACATCCCATTCTTAGCATTTGATAGATCATCTAGACAGAAAATCAACAACAAAAATCTGATGTAGACTGCACGATAAACCACATGAACCTGATAGACATTTATAGAACTTTTCATCCAACTGATGCAGAATACACATTCTTCTCATCAGCACGTGAAACCTTCTCCAGGATAGACCATATGTTAGGCCACAAAACTAGCCTCAACAAATGTTTAAAAATCAAAATTATAATAAATTTATTTTCAGACCACAATGGAGTAAAACTAGAAATCAATAAATAGCAGGGGCAACTTTGGAAACTGTACAAATACATAAAAATTAAACAACACACTCCTGAATGACCAGTGGGTTAATAAAGAAATTTAAAAGGAAGTTTAAAAATCCTCTGAAACAAATGAAAATAGAAACACAACATACCAAAACCTGCGGATACAGCAAAAGCAGTATCTAAGTAGTAATAAGAGGGAAGTCTGTAGAAATAAATGCCTGCATCAAAACAAAAAAATTTCAGATAAACAACCTCAAGGAACTAGAAAAGCAAGAGCAAATCAAATCCAAAATTAGCGGAAAGAAAGAATAAAGATCAGAGGAGAAATACATGAAATAGAGACTAGAAAAAACAATACAAAAGATCAATGAAATAGAAAGTTGGTTTTCTGAAAAGATAACCATTAGCCAGACTAAGAAAAAGAGAGAGAAAACCCAAGTAAATATAATTTATCCATGCTTTTTAAAGAGTGTTTCCTGTGTCATTAATGTGTATACGTTTCCAATTTGTATCGTATTTACTGCAATTTGTATTCATTAGGCAAAAATTCATAGTAAATATTCCCAACATTTCTATAATACTGGCCATAACAAGTAAAATACTTTCATCCTAAACCATTAAGGGATTAGCACTTTCTTTAGAGAGACACAGCTAATTGTAATTCAATTGCCAGGGGCCTTTATTCAAAGGCAAAAGAACAGTTATGGAAATCATTGACTATTACTTCATACTAAGAGGTACCCCAGATAATAGTAATGGTGCATACTTATTTGGCATTTATTATTATACGGTGTTGTATTCCAGGCACTTTACATATGTTAACCCATCTAATTTTCACAGTGACAATATGAGGCATTATTATGACCATGCACTTGCAGAAACTGGGGTTAAAACAGACTAAATAATTTGCCCCATATTTTTCATTTTTACATGGGAAGAGGGTATGAGGAATGAAGTAAAATCACAGAAACATTAACCTGGTTTTGGTCATGGTCACACAAGAAAACATGAGAATTACCACCATGTAATTCATGGTTTCTGGTCCAGATTAGGACCTCTGTTCTCACTTTATAGCTTTATGAAGTTAGGAGTGCCTTCATATGTCTTCTGTGAGGGACCCCACAGAAAGAAGACAGTGGCCAAAAGCAGGATTCACAGTTTCTAAGTTCCTTGGCCAAATGTTATTGAATAGATTAGATTTCCAACATGTTTACACAAAACAGGAACAAAAATGTTGGGCAAGACTGAGCGCTGTGGCTCATGCCTGTAATCCACAGCACTTTGGGAGGCCGAGGTGAGTGGATCACAAGGTCAGGAGTTCAAGACCAGACTGACCAATATGGTGAAACCCCGTCTCTACTAAAAACAAACAAAAAATTAGCCGGGTGTGGCGGCAGGTGCCTGTAGTCCCAGCTACTTGGGGGGCTGAGGCTGGAGAATTGTTTGAACCCGGGAGGCAGAGGTTGCAGTGAGCCAAGATCATGCCACTACACTCCAGCCTGGGTGACAGAGTGAGACTCCATCTCCAAAAAAAAAAAAAAACAATAATGGACAATGACCATCAATAGTAAATACTACAATGATAAGTGAGGATTATTTAGTTAAACAGTATCATCAACAAAACACTTTGTTAATACCTATCTATGATCACATTTTGGGAAAACTGCAAAGTGAGCAGCAACAATTCTTGCCTTTTGAGAGTTTACAAACTAGGAAATGCATGAACATCAGTACTACACATGAAAATGAAGCAAACAATGGAAGCAAAGTGGAAATAACTAGCATGTGTTATTTTTCTCTTATACCTGCCCTATGCTTCCAGTGGAATCGGGGAGGCATTTCCTTATAACCGTTCAGATGAAAATCAAGGTGGTTATTGACATACTGTGTCAGCTCTAATACCTTGCTACGTATCTGTAAAAATGTTCTCAGTCTGAAATTTGTCCAGCAACAGTTGCATATGACACCTCTGAATCTTACCAGTCACAAGAATTGAAGCATCTGGGTTTCCTCATTGTTCTGCATATTCTTGGAGGGTGACACTGTGAGAGTCATACAAACCTCATGTTTATGGCTCACAGAGGCTGCTTATGGAGTGTAACTTCAGGAGTTCTCTGGAAGCAAGGAAAGAAAAATGAGAACAGTACAGACAATGGGCAGGGTTAAAGCAGGATTAGAATCGTGAAGATTTGCCTAAAATTAGCTGAGAGGACAGGAGAATAGGAGATTACAAAAATTGGGGGCACTCCAGTATGACACCATGAAAGAAAGCATAAAGTGTTAAAGTTTGATTCATGCTATAATGGCAAGTCAATGAAGAGCTCTAATCACTGGGCCATGGACAGTGCCCTAAAAACAGTAGTCATGCTATAAGTATCTCTTGTTATGAAGACAAAGTGATAATGATGATTTTAAAGACAATCAAGGGAAATGTAATGCTCTCTCATCAAATAGAGAAGCAGCTTAGGCAACATACTCTTTGCCTTTTAATATGTTTGGAGTCCATTAAGGAAATAAATATTTAGCACAAAGAATTATTTCAAAAAACACAAAGGGCTCAGTAATGGTCAGAACTGAAACTCACCTTGAACATCATATATCTGAAAATAGCCCGTCCAGCCCTCATACTCTAAATGACCCTTGCTATGCCCTCTAACTCTCAGCATCTACTATGAAGCCTGATTCTTCTCTCTATATTCATATGTACTCAACCTCCCCTTCATGGTATGTTTCTCTCACAGCTCACCTGGGTTTCACTAATGTAAAATACTGATTATTTCCCTATGGATAAAGCTCGGGATGTTCTCAGGAAAAGAGCACAATAAGGGCTGCTGCATACAGCATTACTAAAAACTGGGGGAAAATAATTTGTACAGAAAACATAAGATCAAGGTACTAGGTCTTTACCCGGCTGCTATTGCATATATTAAAGCTTGAAATTTCAAATAATGAATAAAAAAAGTAATCTTTCATCACAGCTGTGTGGTTTCAGAAATTTTTATAACTTCAGCATCTGTAAATACTTGGGAAAATGACAATAGGGTGGATGGCACATTAAATATCCAAAAGAAGATGTTCTGCTACCTTGGAGTTGTAGATTACAAAAAACTGAGGGTTGTTCAAATTCTTACTAGACTACTGACTCAGAAGCTTAATGTATTAAAGAGCTTATGCAGAAGCCAGGAATAAAATTAAAGAAGAGAAGAAAAATTCAAGCAAAGAGTAAAGCCATTTGGCTTTTATCACATTCAGAGAATATAGAGAGCTGTGAACCATCAGAAGAAATAACTAACCAATGATAGGATGATTGTAAGCAGATGTATCTGAAACTGCTGGCAGGATTCAGAATTGTGTATTTTATCAGGCGGTAATTTATCTTGAAACAAATGTCAATCAATAAACTATGCCATTCCAAGACCAACATCCATTTCCATGATTTGCCAAAATATCATAGAAGAACATTTATTATTGAGACAACCACCCCCTCAAATAAACAAAATATTCAAGATATGAGTCATTCTGTTTAAAAAATCCTACTGGTAAACTAAAAATTTTTAAATTATTCAGAAAACCCCTGTTCTTCTCATCTATATTTTTGTTTTGCTTTGTTTTGCATCATGTTGAGACTGAGTCTTGCTCTGTTACCCAGGCTGGAGTGCAGTGACATGATCACTGCTCACTGCACCTCAGCCTCCCAAATATCTGGGACCTCAGGTGCACACCACCATGCCCAGTTAAGTTTTTATTTTTTGTAGAGACAGAGTCTCCCTGTGTTGCCCAGGCTGGTCTCTATATTTTTGGAAATAATTTCCTGCAGTTTTCTGCACCGTGTGGTGAACATACTAGAGTTTTTCTGCTATTGGGAAAAGTGTAGTGTCACAGACCTTTATTCTTACGGTCTAGGACTACAGGTGGAAGGGGTAAAGAACTAGGCTGCCTGCGTCCTGGTCACATCATTCTCCAAAGTTTATGGCACTGCCCAATTCCAGAGGACACCATTTACACTAAAAATTTGTTCTAGGGTGCCAGTCACATTGTGAATGGAACCCCCCAAAATAACAATACAGTCTGAAACCTTACTGTTACTGTTTTCAACAAATGTCTGATGTTCGCTTCTTTTGTTGTTTCATTATTCATCCAAAAACAGAGAGCCAAGAGGAAGTCAACGGGGATGGATGTGATGAATCCAGTTGGTTTAAATCAGTGGTTCTCAAGTAGGAATGATTCAGCCCAGGAGATACTGGGTAATGTCTGGAGATATTTGGGATGTTCTAACTAGGGGAGTGCTAGTAGCATCTAGTGACTAGAAGCCAGAGATGATGCTAACCTTCCTACCATGCACACGATAACCCCCTACAACAAATCACTATCCAGCCTAAAATGTTAGCAGTGTGAAAGTTGAGAAACTTTAGTTTGCAATGTGCTTATTCATTTCTGGTGGATTGTTTACACTAATAGGCAACCAAATGGTGTTTTTATTTCACATAAGAAGAGCTATTTTAACAGAAAGAAATTATCTTGAGAAACAGGAGAAAGGTGAGAGTGGAAGGGCAGGAAGGGAATTATTGTTGCTCCAATCATGGAGTACCCACTGTATTCCGAGGACTGTGCCTTGTATCTTGCTTACTGTTACTACATTCAGTAATCCAGACAACCCTATGAGACAAATGCTTTTCCTCCACTTTCATTATGCACAGTCCCATCTCAATTAAATAATTAACATATGCTTGAGGAACTTGGAAACAGCACAATAGAGAAACTGAACTCAAGAGATGAGGGTAAGAGATTTATTTAGGTCACAGGCGAAATCCTAAAGAAGTTCACCAAGTTAGAATCCAAAAGCACCGAAGACATGATTTATCACATTAGGTCTTCAGTGGGCTGGAGTTGACTCGTTTGCCATGTGGGAGAAAGTTATTTTAATTGCTCAGTCCCAAGAACAGCCACCTCCTCAAGTGCAGTGTGCTTCTAAGCCAGCTGTACACACATTCTTGAGTCCTGTCTTGATTTCTAACCTGTGGCCTGAGCCTGTCATCTCAAGAAAACTGTTAGAGGGGAATGAAAAACATATTTGTTAATATGCATGACATCAGCCTTGACCATTCCACAATGAGACAAATACTATCTGTGCCAAGCATCTGCAAAGCTATAAACACTAGGATGCCAGGATGTCTTTCTGGCTAAGTAAGAAGCTCTATTTTTTTTTCAAATTTATGTCTTAAATGTGCCCACTGGTGTGATATTGGCTGTAGCAGTGTTGTGGGGATCATAGCTTACTATCACTTACTAGTTAGACTTGCAAAATAAATCTAAATATCTGTTGTGCTTCTTCTTATGTTATTATTTGTCTAATTTTTAGCAGCCAAGAGGGAAAACTTTGCCATTAGTGAGAGTCTAGGTCCAACACGTAGCAATGTGTGGTCCAGAGAAGAAAAAAACACACAAAATCTAAGTAGTAGAGTTTTTTCTATACAATTACTATTATTCAAATGATTTTATTTTCTTTTTTGTTGCTTTTTATTTACTTTTATTTTAGATTTGGGGGTACACGTGCAGGTTTGTTACATGGGTAAGTTGCATGTCACTGAGGCTTAGTGTATGAGTGATCCATCACCAAGATACTGAGCATAGTACCTGATAGGCAGCCTTGAACCCACACCTGCTTCCCACCTTCCCCACTCAAGCAGTCCCTAGCGTCTATTGCTCCCTTCTTTGTGTCCATGTGTGTTCAGTGTTTAACGTCTGCTTATAAGTGATAACATGCAATGTTTTGTTCTCTATTCCTGTGTTAGTTTGCTTAGGATAATATTCAAATAACTTCAAAAGATTACACATGAGGTAGAAAGACGGACAGAAATACAACCTAGTCATGTACATATTTTCTACTCTCAATTTCTTATATTAACTTTCAATGTTAACAGTCACCTTGTCCTCACCTTGTCTTATATTCCTGACATTGCTATTCACCAGATCTCTGGATTTCTTTGAAGTTTCTGGGATTCAGGGCATTTTATAAAAATTCAACATTTTAAGCCTCCATCAAAACTTGTAAAGTCTTGCTTTCTTTACTTTTTAGATGGGACTTTATGTTTTCCTGTTTCTCAGGCTGTCCTTACCTCTCTGCGCCTTGGAGTTCCCTTTACAGTCAGAGGAGCACACACTTCCTACAGTTGTTACTCCTCATATAGCTCCAACTGAGCACACAAGAGGTGTGAGGCATATGGAACAGCATTCACATTTCAGCAGTGCTTCCTGGCTGCCGGTTTTCCACTGTCCAGGAATTCTCTTGTTGCCATTCTTCCATGTGGCTCCTCACCTTTATGTATCATGTAGCTAGCCTACATTTACTGGGTCTTTTTTATCTTTCTCTAAAATTATAATCAATTTTTTATTAGAGCACAGTAATTTTAAAACCTATTTAAAGCCTCAGCAATACTTCAGCATAACCTTCATGTGGGAGCCCCTCTGATTTGGAAAATGCAGATGTAATGTATTGAAAATCTAAAGAAACAATCACCTGTGCATTAGTGAATATACACCAAATACATGAAAAAATAAAAAATAAAAAGAACTCTAGGGTTCTTAGAGTCTAAAATGCAACACTTTTTTTCAGTGACTTGATGAATGAAAGCGAAAAAGATAAACTAAGGTAATTTAAGCAGTTGCAAGTTTCTTTTAAATTGAATCCATGGCAGTGGGATGTGGGGAGTAAATGAGTAGTAAATAGGGTTAATTTTGCTTCTGAACAAAATAGGTGGCTGCCAACAGAAGGATAACTTGAAGGACTCCAGAAATACATACCTATCTAGAAAACAAATCTCCTTCTCTAACCTGCTAGAACACCTTTAATGCCATCATTAGAGGTTTTGTTTTTTTTTTTTTTTAAAGCAAATATTGTCATGAATAAGATGGCTATTAAAATGTAAATGCCTCTGGTAAATCAATACACTAAGTGGTTTTTGAACATTAGCAAATAAATGAGATGAGAGAGCAAGTTGTAACCCAGGGGAATGGAATTGAAGAAATGAGACGTTTGGTAAATGTTAATGGGGCTGGAAAGTCGAAGCATAACTCAAGGAAATCATGCTGCTATAGAGTAGTGTGGTTGCAATGGGAGGGGGGGGGTCTAAGGGACCTGGGTAAGTAGGAAAAGATGTGAAAGAGGAGGAAGCAAGAAAGAGAAATAAGTTAAAACAGAGGTAAAACTCTTAATTCACAATTTTCGACAGAATTGAAAAGTATTCTTTTATAGCTTTCCCCCTCTGTCTGACATTGAGCCTCTGAGATCTTCCAAAGCAAACACATTTTTCTCCATCTCCTCTTAATACTCTGCTTAAACCTAGCTTAGCGCCGTGCCTTACACATTGCAAGCACTCAATATTTGATTGATTCATACACACTCTTCTGTCAGTTTGCATGTCCTGCAACTAACAACACACTTCAAGGGGCTCTGAAAACTAAGTAAGAAAATGCTCGACTGGGTGCGGTAGCTCACACTTGTAATCCCAGCACTTTGAGAGGCCGAGGCAGGTGGATCATGACTTTAGGAGTTCAAGACTAGCCTGGCCAACTTGGTGAAACCCCGTCTCTATTAAAAATACAAAAAAATTAGCCAGGAGTGTGAGCATGGGTGCCTGTAATCCCAGTTACTCAGGAGGCTGAGGCAAAGAATTGCTTGAACCCGGGAGGCGGAGGTTGCAGTGACCCGAGATCACACCACTGCACTCCAGCCTGGGTGACAGAGTGAGATGCCATCTCAAAAGAAAGAAAGAAAGAAGGAAGGAAGGAAGGAAGGAAGGAATGAAGGCAGGCAGGCAGGAAGGAAGGAAGGAAGGAAGGAAGGAAGAAAAGAAAGAAAGAAAGAAAGAAAGAAAGAAAGAAAGAAAGAAAGAAAGAAAGAAAGAAAGGAAAGAAAAAAAGGAAAAGCATGTGTACACGTATGTTTATTGCAGCACTATTCACAATAGCAAAGACTTGGAATCAACCCAGATGTCCATCAGTGACAGACTGGATTAAGAAAATGTGGCACATATACAACATGGAATACTATGCAGCCATAAAAAAGGATGAGTTCGTGTCCTTTGAAGGGACATGGATGCAGCTGAAAACCATCATTCTCAGCAAACTATCGCAAGAACAGAAAACCAAACACCACATGTTCTCATGCATAGGTGGGAATTGAACGATGAGATCACTTAGACATGGGAAGGGAAACATCACACATCGGAGCCTAATGTGGGGAGTGGGGAGGGGGGAGGGATAGCATTAGGAGATATAACTAATGTAAATGATGAGTTAATGGGTGCAGCACACCAACATGGCACACGTATACATATGTAACAAACCTACACGTTGTGCACACATACCCTAGAACTTAAAGTATAATAATAAAAAAAAGAATAAGAACCATGTCAGCCTTGATCATCACAAAACCTCAACAGCTAATAGAATACAAAGCATAAAATAAAGAAGCATTGAGTTTTAAAAAAATGCATGTGTTAAGTGTAAAGGAGATGAATATATTCCTAGAGAATACCATCAGGTGTGCAGCCTCACAACTAGGTGCTTACAGTGAGACAGCACGCCATAGCTGGCATTCACATCACTTTGGGAGGCCGAGACGGGCGGATCATGAGGTCAGGAGATCAAGACCATCCTGGCTAACACGGTGAAACCCCGTCTCTACTAAAAATACAAAAAACTAGCCAGGCGAGGTGGCGGGCACCTGTAGTCCCAGCTACTGGGGAGGCTGAGGCAGGAGAATGGCGGGAACCCGGGAGGCGGAGCTTGCAGTGAGCCGAGATCCGGCCACAGCACTCCAGCCTGGGCAACAGAGCGAGACTCCGTCTCAAAAAAAAAAAAAAAAAGAAGAAGAAGAGAGGCAAGTGCAATCTTACCTTTCCTGGGAATAAATATCAAGAGAACTTCTCAGTATAGGTGTTTGTTGTTAGGAAAACAGGTTTAATAATCCTATATCACAGATAAAGACACCAGCAAATAGAGAATTTCAGTGTTCAAATGCACCTAAGTGAAACTAGTCAATGAGCAGTAAAGCTTACACTCTTGAAATTTTCTACCCATTCCATAGCCCACCCTTAATGAAAAGGGCCAAGAGTCATTAAACCCTAGCTGGTCACATATGGAAGGCTCTGAAAGGAATGCTGGAGTCCTTACATATACCATAGCATTATGCTCTTTGGGAAGTTCTATACATTTTTTTTAATGGTACAAGTGAAACTGTAACCTGCTGTTAGTGAAGAAAACCAGATTGCTCTGGGCACAGAGCCACACCAATCCAGGCCTAATGTGTGAACCAGAACTGAGCATGATAGGTAGCCTCCGAAGAGCAAGAAAGTTATACTAACGAGATGAAAAGCCTGTAGCTATTCTATGTGGGCAAATTACTCTGCCTACTGAATTGAAAAAGACTATAGGGGGTCCAGGGCAGAAGCATGGAGACCAGTTAGGGATAGCATTGCAATAATCTAGACAAGATATGATGATGGCTTAAACTAGGATAGTAGCAGTGAAAGTGGTAAGAATTCTGGACAGAGTCCAAAGGTAATGCCAAAAGAATCAGCTAATAGATTTAAACTGTAGAAATAGAGGAAACAAGGATGACAGCATTTTTGTCCCAGCCAATTGGATGAATACAGGTGATATTTATTGGGTGGAAATGCAAGGTTCGAGAAGAAAATCAGCTGAACTTACCATATTTGAAAGCACTTTTATCCAACTGGGAATGTCCAGTAGAGAAATGGATTTACAACTCTAGATTTCTGCAGAGAGGTTCAAATGGGAGATGTAAATTTTGGAGTTATCAGTATATAGAAGGTGTTTTAAACGAAACTAGAGGATATTACTTAGGAGGTGAATGGTTTAAAAAATGCAAGAGATTCAAGTTTTGACTCTGGGACACTTTAGGTGCAAATCTTGGCCATATTGATGGAGTTTGCTAAAGGATAGTTATGAGGAAACAGGACGGTTAGAGGAGACATTAGAGGACCATTAAACCATAAAGGACCGAGTGATTGTTATAGGACATTACTATTTCCATGTATATAAAACTAGACAGATTAAGGGGTCTTCTACTAAATAGGATTTTATTATTTACAATGTCTATGTGAAGAAAATTGAGTGAAAATCAAATGTTTATTTAGTGAATAATTACTAGATATTACTAATTTGGCTAACTCTAGTCAATCTGTAATCCCCACCACTGCAAATGTTTTTTAATCCTACCTTTTTTCAGAGAAGAAAGAGGGTGTAGGGACCAAATTGGCTTAATCCCCCACTTCATTTTGCTTGATATAGACTTAGACTCCCCACAGACAAAATCAAAGTGTTGTCTGTTCATTATATGGTCAATTTGACTAGTTCAAGCCAAAAGACTTTTAACTAGGACACTTGATTTTGCTTCAAGTTTGATCATATGAATCAGGTAGAATTTTCCTATGGATGCAAATTCCTAGAAGTCATATATCCAATTTACATGATTTGAGAGTTGGGAGTACACAGAATGTATGGCTTAGATGCATAGAAAAATATTATTTTTAAAAAAATAATGTTGTTTGGGTGGATGGATGAAGGAACGGAGGAAGGTGGAAATAAAAATACATTGCACAAACCTTCCCTAATGATTGGTATGTGGTAAGACTAATAAAGCTGAGATAATTCCTATGACCTTGTCTAAATGAAAAAAACGAACTTTCTGGAGCACATACCTAGATGTGGCTCATCTGCATCAATATACTTGCTAGCAAGCCCATAACATTTATGTGAGAGAAATATTCAGCAGTCACCTCTTTGATTATATCAATACCTTAATTAAAAAACCCAATTGAGAATGACATCAGCAAGAAGAAATCATGGGAAGTCTTGGACTCTCCTTCCCTCCACAGATACACCTATTCAACAGCAATGTATGGATCAATTCTTTTTGTGAGAAGTCCAGCTGAGAGGCTCCTGTATCCCTGAAAAATGCAAAACCAGGGACGTCAAAACTTGTAAGAAAATTGGAGATACCTTGTCACCATGATACCCACCCTTGGCATGGAGCCATGTGATAAGGAAAAAGATATCCAGCTCCCAACTTCTCACTGAGGAAAGAAAGGGTTGCATCATAAATTCAAAATCTCACCTTTTCTAGGTACTTCCCCAGGGACAGGTTTTTGTCTTGCCTGGTTTTGAGCACTGCCACAAACTGGCATACTGTAAATGCTTAAGGCCATTGAGTATAAAGAAGGTGGTTTCAATTAGCATATAAGCACTTACCACAGCCTCTACCCCAGCCCAGCACAAAGTAAGTGGCCAAAAACCCTCCAATTCCCATATTCTCTATGGGGAGAGAAAGAGTTGGACCACACATCTAACATTCCAACTCCTCTGGGTAATACCTGAAGAATTGGTTTCAATCTCACCTGTCATGTGCTGACAAGACCCAGCATACTCTAGACAACTGAGGGCTGCTAAGAAAAATTTGGAGTCACACGAAGATTTGAGAAAGCAACAGAAACTCTGGCCAGCTTGACTGGTGAAAGTCTTCTGTATGAGGTCAGTACGTGAAGACTGGGAGAAATGGTAGTTTTTCTAATGCATAGATACCAACACAGAGAGTCAAGACAAATGAAAGATTCAAGAAACATAAACCAAACAAACAAACAAAACAAGATAAACTGCAAATACTGATTCTAATGAAACAGAGATACATAAATTACCTGAAAGATAATTTAAAATAAGTATTATACATTTGAGCACTGTGTGGTCCAACTCTTTCTCTCCCCAGAGAGAATATGGGAACTCTCTTTTGCCCACTTACTCTGTGTTGGGCTAGGGGTAGAGGCTGTGGTAAGTGCTTATACGCTAGTTGAAACCACCTTCTTTATACTTAATGGCCCTAAGCATTTACAATATACCAGTTTATGGCAGTGCTCATTAAGCTCAGGAGAATATGCCATTATTACAGTAATACAATATTCTCCATGTGTCTATATATTTACCTTCACCAATAAATTTATGCTTTCTTCTACTACTGTGTTGTTACTTAGTATCCTTTTATTTCATGTTGAAGAACTTCCTTTAGCATTTCTTGAGAGGCAGGTCTAGTGGTGATGAATTCCCTCAGCTTTTCTTTTATTTTTATGTGTGTGAAATATTTATAACATAAAATTTATCATCTTAATCATTTTTAAGTGTGCATAATGTTATACAGCCATCACCACCTTTTATCTCCATAATTCTGTTAGTCCCATAAAACTTAAATTCAATACCCATTAAATAATAACTCCTTATTTTCCCCTTCCCCACTCCACTGGAAAGGGTGGGGCGTCGCCTCATTCAAGGGGTCAAAGAACTCCCTCCACTAACCAAGGGAAGCCATGAGGGATTGTGCCCTGAGGGATGGTGCTATCTGACCAAGCTACTATGCTTTTCCCTCATTATACTAATTAAATAAAAAGCCTGTAGTTATTCTATGTGGGCAAAATAATTTTTGCAATCTATCCATCTGTCAAAGACTAATAACCAGAGTCTGCAAGGAACTTAAATAAATTTGCAAGAAGAAAACAACCCCATCAAAAAGTGGGTGAAGGATATAAACAGGCACTTTTCAAAAGAAGACATTTGTGTGGCCAAAAAACATATGAAAAGAAGCCCATCATCACTGGTCATTAGAGAAATGCAAATCAAAACCACCATCAGGTACCATCTCACGCCAGTTAGAATGGTAGTCATTAAAAAGTCAGCAAACAACACATGCTGGAGAGGCTGTGGAGAAATAGGAACACTTTTACACTGTTCGTGGGAGTGTAAACTAGTTCAACCATTATGGAAGACAGTGTGGCAATTCCTCAAGGATCTAGAACCAGAAATACTATTTGACCCAGCAATACCATTACTGGGTATATACTCAAAGGTTTATAAATCATTCTACTGTAAAGACAGGTGCACATATATGTTTATTGCTGCACTATTCACAATAACAAAGACTCAGAACCAACCCAAATGCCCATGAATGACAGAGTGGATAAAGAAAATGTGGCACATATACACCGTGGAATAATATGCAGCCGTAAAGATAAGAATGAATTCATATACTTTGCAGGGACATGGATGCAGCTGGAAACCTTTATTCTCAGCAAACTAACACAGGAACAGAAAACCAAATACCGCATGTTCTCACTGATAAATAGAAGCTGAACAGTGAGAACACATGGACACAGGGAGGGGAACATCACACACTGAAGCCTGTTGGGTGGTAGGGGGCAAGGGAAGGGTTAGAGTTAGGAGAAATGCCTCATGTAGATGACAGGTTGATGGGTGCAGCAAACCACCATGGCGCATGTATACCTATGTAACAAACCTTCATGTTCAGCACATGTATCCCAGAAGCGTAATTTAAAAAAAAAATAAGAAATTCATACAACTCAATGATTTGAAAATGATTTAAAAATAGACAAAGGACCTGAATAGACATTTCATAAAAGAAGACATACAAGTGGCCAAAAGGTATATGAAAAATGCTCAACATCACTAATCATCAAGTAAACACAAGTTAAAACCTCAATGAGCTGTCACCTGACACCTGTAAAAAAGACTATGATCAAAAAGAAAAAAACATAACAAGTGTTAGTGAGAATATGAAGGAAAAAGAACCTTTGTATATTGTTGGTGGGAGCGTAAATTAGTACAACAATTATTAAAAACATATAGAGGCTCCTCAAAATACTAAAAATAGAACCACTATATAATCCTTCAATCTCACTTCTGAGTATATATCCATAGTGAATGAAAGTAATATGTCAAAGAAATAGCTGCATTTCCATGTTTACTGTGGCATTATTCAGAATTGTCAAGCTATGGAATGAATCTAAGTGTCTATTGATTGATGAATGTCTGAAGGAAATGTCATATAAACATATATAAATTATAACTGATATAATATATATAAATATATATAATGAAATATTACTCAGCCTTTAAGAAAGACACCCTGTCATTTTTAACATGAATGAACATGGAGGACATTGTCCTAAGTGAAATAGGCCAGGCACAGACAGACAAATGCTGCATGATCTCACTTACAGGTTGACACTAAAAAAGTTGAACTAACAGAAGCAGAGAGTAGAATGGTGATTTTAATGGGCAAAAAGTTTTAGAGAGTATGAATAATTTATGAAGATCTGTTACACAGCATGATGACTACAGTTAAAAACAAAATATTGTGGCTGGGCATGGTGGCTCAAGCCTGTAATTCCAGCACTTTGGGAGGCTGAGGAAGGCAAATCATGAGGTCAGGAGTTCGAGATCAGCCTGGCCAAGATATTGAAACCCTGTCTCTACTAAAAATACAAAAATTAGCTGGGCATGGTGGTACAAACCTGTAATCCCAGCTACTGGGGAGACTGAGGCAGGAGAATGGCTTGAACCCAGGAGGCGGAGGTTGCAGTGAGCTGAGATTACGCCACTGCACTCCAGCCTGGGAGACAGAGCAAGACTCCATCTCAAAACAAAATGAAACAAATAAATATTGTATATTTGAATATTGCTAAGGCAATAGATATTAAATGTTTTCACTACAAAAAATAAGTGAAGTGATGAATATATTAATTAAGTTGATTAATCATTTCATAATATACACATATTTCAAAAATATTAAATTGTACACTGCAACTATATATAATTTTTATTTGTCAATCATGTCTTAATAAAGTCAGAAGAAAAGATCTAATAAATGTCTTCAGTAAAGCTTTAGGATACAAATTCAGAATACAAAAATTAGTTACATTTCTATACATTAAAATGAACTATTTGAAAAAGGAATTAAGAAAACAATCTCTTTTCCATATAAGCATAGAGAATAAAATATTTAGGAATAAAGTTAACCAAGAGAATGAAAGACTTATACCTTAAAATTACAAAATATTGCTGGAAGACATTAAAGCAGATAAAAAATAAAAGAATGACATCCCACATTCCTGGAGTAGAAGACTCAATGTTGTGAAAATGTCCATACTAACTAAAGCAATGTTTGGATTCAATGCAATCCCTATCAAAATTCCAATGACATTTTTTACAGAAATAAAGAAAGCAATTCTATAATACATGGAACCACAAAGGGCCCACTAATAGCCAAAACTATCTTGAGAAAGCAGAACAATGGTGGAGGCATCACATTATATTATTTCAAAATATATTACAAAGCTACAGTAATCAAAACAGTATGGCACTCATGTGAAGACAGACATAGAGATTAATGGAACAGAATACAAAGCCCAGAAATAAATCTACACATAAATGGCCAACTGATCTGTGACAAGGGTGCCAAGCATATACCACAGGGAAAGGATAGTCTCTTCAATATCCTGGGAGATATTTGGAGAACTGAATATACACATGCAAAGGAGTGAAATTGGATGCCTATATTAGACTATACAAAAAAATTACAAAACTGATTAAAGACTTAAACATAAGACCTGAAACAGTAAAAATCCTAGAGAAAACATAGGGAAAACTTCATGGCATTGGTCCTAGCAACGATTTCATTGAAATGACACCAAAGCACAGGTAATAAAAGCAAAAAGTAGACAAATGGGACTACAAACTAAAAAGCTTCTGCACAACAAAGAAAAAAATCAACAGAGTGAAAGCCAACCCATGAGACAGGAGAAAATATTTGCAAACCATATACTGGGTAAGGGTTATTTTCCAAAATATATAAGGAAAGTCTATAATTTAACATCAAAAAATGAATAATTTAAATTTAAAACAGGCTATGAATAGGAATACACATTTCTACAAAGTACACAAACAGATGGCCAACAGGTATCAGTAATTGTCAATATTGCTCGGTGTCACTAATTGTCAGAGAAACGATAATCAAAACCACAATGAGATACTGTTTTACACCTACTAGGATGCCTAGTATCATTTTTAAGACAACAAGTGTTGGCAAGGATTTAGAGAAAATGGAACCCATGTACACCAGTGGTGGGAATATAAATTGATAAAACTATTATGGAAAAAAGTATGGACATTCCTCAAAAGATTATAAATAGACTACCATCAGATCCAGCAATCTCACTTCTGGGGTATTTATTCAAAATTTGAAATCAGGATCTCAAATGTATATATATTAGCACTCCTGAGTTCACTGCATCACTATTCACAATAGCCAAGAACTAGAAAAAATCTAAATGTCCATGGATGGATACATGAAAAAATAAAATGTTATAAATATATACAATGGGATATTACTCAGTCTTAAAAAATAAGGAAATCCTGTCATTTGCAGCAAAATGAATGAACCTAGAGGACATTTTGCTAAGTGAAATAAGCCAGTCACAAAAGGATAAATACCATGTGATTCCAGTTATGTGAGGTATCTAAAACAGTCTAAGTCACTGAAGACAAGAGTAAAATATTGGTTGATGGCCTAGGGAAATGGGAAATGGGAAGTTGCTAATCAAGGAGTATAAAGTCCCAGATATACAAGATGGATACATTCTAGAGATTTGCTGTACAAAATGTACCTATAGTTAACACTTAAAAATTTAAGAGGATAAATCTCATGTTAAGTGTTCTTATCACAATAAGATAAAAATAAGAAAAGATACATCTTCTTAAAAAAAAAACTATTGACTTGATACTACTTATTTGAACAAAATTTCAAATTATTTGGCTCAGTCTTCAAGGCTCTCTACAGTCTGTTGCTATCCTTCCTTGCCATACTATTATTCTTAGCTAACATCCTTAGCTTCCACCACTCCCCTGGATGACACCTTCCCTGAAGTCATTGCCTACTCATGGTCTCTGTCTAACCTTGACATTTCCTGTGTCTGTTTTAACTCATACCAGTTGATGCTCCACTAAGATGACCTTTCTGCTTAGCTCCCATCTATTTATATTTAGACTCCTTCAAAGACAAATAAAGCACTACTTTCTCCACAAATCTTTTCTGAGTGCCACAAATGAATTAAGTTTTCTTTATTCAAATGTTGTGAGCACAATAGCTATACCACTGGCATTAGTCACTCTCTACCTTGTTCTAAACCTATTTCCCCTATTAGACACTAAGCTCCTTAAAAACAAAATTCAGCTCTCAAAATTCAACTCAAATTTGTATCATACTAAGTGGCAAAATTTGTATCATACTAAGTAATGAATAGTTGATCATTGTGCACTTCAACAATGTACTCAACCATTATACAAAGCCTTGTTGTAAAATGTTAACAGTCACTGATTCCAGACTCCTCCCTCCCCTGCTCCTCCACCTTTTCCTTGCCTTGCCCTGGCACCCTTTTCTGCCAAGGAGGCTTGCAGAAGGATTTCCTTACTTCCATTGTATTTGTTATTTTCCATCTTCTCATTTGGAACAAAGGCTTGCTATGGTCTTTTTAAAATTTTGTCTTGGACCAAGATGGTCATTGGTTTAAGTGGAACAAAGTGAAATCCAGTCTGGAAAATGATAATGCTGCTTTCCAACTTCTCATCACTGCATATTCTGCCCGTCTTGGCTCCAGAAAATTCTCCAGTTATTTCCTTTTGGCAGCATCATTTTAGTGCACTTAATACATTTGGACTTAGGAGGATGCAGAGTAGATTTTTCCACCATTTTTTTAATGTTATGGACATTGCTGTTTCCCTTAAAGAAAGCTAAGTGTAACACCTCCTGTGCTTTGTCGTTTCTGGCTTTGCTTCAGTTTCTGGTTTTTCTGCTCTTGGTGCTGCTTCAGGACAAGCAGAGTAAGAGTTCATCTAACTGATATGATTCAACAGATTCCAAGGGAGTCCTGAGTCCTGAAAATCTTTTCCCTCCTTTAAATGTATTGGGTGCTTAAAGTCTCCCATTGTTATTAACTCCATGGACTACTCAAATGTGACTTTCTACACGAAGCCTCTCAGAATTTCAGCCTCCTGCTCCAGATGTAACAAGTCACCCCTTCATTTGTCTCTATAAAACTGGTCATATTCTATTTTACAATTACCTTTATATGTTTCTCCCTCCCCTGCTAGAAAGTGAAAGTCTCAAAGATTAGCAGCACATCTTATGAATCTTTGCTTCTTCAGCATCTGACACATAGCAGAATATCAATTTTCTATGAATTGATGCAAGACCTGAGATTTGATCATACATCATTCCTTTAAATTCATTTACCACAAAACTTCTTAAATGCAAATATTCTTGGGAAGAACATTATGTTGTAATGCCAATTCAGTAATTATTATTGGTAAACTGTAGTATTCCTCTTGCAGAGATCCATCTGAGGTTTAAAAATATCAGGGGCTGGGAAGTGTGCAAAAGAATTATTTAAAAGGGAAATAAGTGTTTCATAAAAGGGAGACACCAAAGATGATCTACTCAATGATTTGGGGTTTCAGGCCAAATTTATATCTCAGTTCAAGTCTGATTTACTGCAGAGCTTTATACCTTCAAATATTTTGCCCATAGAGGATATATAAGTTGATTGTCACAATTAATCTAAAGATGCATTTGTAACTGCAATATAATAGGGCACATGAAACCTTGCCTACAGCCAATATATCTTTAGGCAGGAAGTCAATAATGATGCACCTATAAAAATTTTCCAGTTATTACCAAACACCCTGGCAAGCTCAGGGCTATTTTCACAGCCAGCCCTCTGGGGTTCTCCAGTGACTCAGTATGCCCCACCTACACCCCACCTCATTAGCTGCTGGGTTATCCAGACAGACATTAATGACTCAGCATTAAGTGCCTGTGTGTCAATGCTTATTTTGGATAATTCAGAAGGTTATTCTAGAGAAGTACCATTAACTCCCTAGTAATTTTGACTTATGATCAAAAAGCTTTACTCAGAAAGACCAGTCACTTCAGTTGAATGACAATTTATTAAAAATATGTTACACATGACTGAACTGGAGTGCTTTCCATTCTTTTTCCCAGTTTCCCACTTTGCAGTATATTTAACTTCCAACACAATTGTCTCCCCAAAGATTAATTCACTCAGCTATAGCAACACCCCAAAAAAGTCTCAGTAAAAATTTGAGTCTCTCTCCAATTGGCTGTTGTTAGCTGGCACAACTTAGAACTGAGTTGCCATGACATACTGCTTACTATAGAGGGCTCACTTAGCAGTCACTCAGTAAAAGTTAGGAGTTATTATTATTATTTATATCTATAGATAAAATATGTGTTCTGATTGAGGCACCACTATATGCCGTATACTATAAAGGAAAGGGACATATAATATGAAATTTCAGAAAGCCAAAAATAAAGGAGGGTTTCTAGTAGATAGGGAAAATCCAGATTATGTACAAACAACTGTAAATCAGAGTAATATCAGACTTCCCACCAATAACCACTAAAGCTGGAAAAAGAATAATGCCTTAAAATTCTGAAAGAATGACTTTCAACCAAAAATTCTGTGTGGAAACAAGTTGACTAGTGATTGGGAGAATATTACCATTGATACCATCATAAACCAAAGATAAGACAATGCATCTATAAAACAAATGGTATACCATGAAGAAGAAACTGAGGGAACAAAGAGAGAGAGAGACATAATGACAGATAAAAAGAATTGTCAAAACATTATTTTAGGAAAGTTAATATAATAATTTAAGTAGAAGCATTGTGCAATATAGTCAAGGAAATGCCTCAGAAAATAAAGAAAATAATAAGTCAAAGTAAAAGACAGTAAAAGACATTAAAAGATGAAAGAAAATTAATTCAGGAACATTTAACTAATTGTAGCTACAAATAAAGAGGAGGCAGCAAAGGAGGAAGATAAAACTATTAAACAAACAAAAAAAACAATTCCTCAGAACTGAAAGACATGAGTCTCCAGGTTAGAATGGTCCACTCTGTAGACAAAGGAAAATCGAATACATATATAGTGGAATAATGTCTTAAACATTCAGATGTTATAAGTAGGAGCTAAATATTGTGCACTCATGAGCATAAAGATGGAAATAACAGACACTGGACACTGAGAACTACTTGAAGCAGAGTGAGTGGCAGGGAGTGAGGATTGAAAAACTACCTATCAGGTGCTATGCTCACTACCTGGGTGATGAGATCGTTTGTACAACAAACCCAGCAACATGCAATTTACCCAGGTGACAAACCTGCACATATAACCCCTGAACTAAAATAAAGTTGAGGAAAATATATATTCAGATGTACAAGCAATCTATCCACTTAGTCTGAGGATAGAATAAATACATTTTAAGACTTACAATAAGAAATTTTATTTCCTATGTTCCTTTTTAGATATATATACCAAGTATGTTAACCAGCAAATGACTATATGCTCCAGTAAAACCAAAAAGCAATCATACTGGGGATCCAGGAGAAAGAAACTCTATTATAATTTAGCAACAAGGAAATATTCTATTATGACAAAAAAGAAAAGCATGGAAAGACAGCAGAGAAGCAGGTCTGGAGCTGGGCCGTGTGCAAAAGGATTATTTACAAGGGAAATAAATGTTTCATAAAAGGGAGACACCAAAGATTATCTACTCGATGGAATCAAGAGGACAGATGACCCCAGGAGACAGGCATCTAAAGGAAAATAGAACTGACAGTATATATACTTGTTTGAGATTTTGGAAATAAAATTAAAAGACAGCTGGCAGATCTATTGGAACATCTGAGAAAAATTAGTGATAGACAGAAAAGAAAATAGATAAAAAATAAAGAGCCACAGTCAGATCCTGATTTCTGAATGCCATTCCCCAGTAAAAGGAATCAAAATGCTGGGAGAAATGACTGATTCTAGAACCAAGAAAGAAAACAGAAGGTGAGACTGAAGCATCTAATAATGACAGAAAGTAAGTAAGTGCTCAAAAAACATAGGGATGGGGACATTTCAAATGGATACAGGAATCAACCTGGAGGAACTCCCAATGATCAAAGCTGGAGCAATTTGAGAAACAAAATAAATAACATAGTATTGAGTTATTATCAGCATGAATAAATTAATAAGGGAGAAAAGACAAATTTTCTCTACAAGAAAATGTCAAATAATTTATGCAGCTAACCCCCTAGCTTCCAAGAGATGAAGTTTAATTTCCTTCCTTGACTATTAACTGAACTTTGTGATTTACTTGTAGAAAACATAGAGATGGGGAAAATTGACTTTACACTAGAAAATACTGTTGACATTACTTTGGCCAGGTGATCAAAATTAACATCACCAGAGTTCAAGATGAGCCTGGCCAACATGGTGAAACCCCATCTTTACTAAAAATACAGAAGGATTTAGAATCCCAAAGTGCTAGGTTTACAGGAAGGAGCTACCGCACCCATCCAAGGTTATGCATTTTTAGCAAGAATACCCCAGATGTGGCATTGTGCTCCTCCCAGTGCATCATATGGGGGGGGGGGTACATGGTGTTCATGTGTCTTAATCCTGGTGACATCAATTTGGATCACTCTGGTTAAGGTGGTGTCTGCTTAGTCTCTGTAAAGTGACTATTTTTCCCTCTTAAAGATTACCTTAAAAATTAAGGTAAGTTGTATTTTGCCTTAATTCAGACGCATATTTAAATGCCACCTTTTGCAAAAATATTTCAGACAAATTATAATAAAAATTTATATGATTAAAAAATATTTAACATCCTCAGTGATAACTCAACCTGAGAGCGTATGCACTGATATGATGTGATGTGTTACATATATAACCCTGGAGCTCCCAAATTTATAAATCAATTACTACTAGATCTAAGAAATGCCATAGGCAGTAACACAATAATCTTGTGGGACTTCAATAGTCTACTGATAGCACTAGACACATCATCAAAACAGAAATGTCAACAACAACAACAAAAAAATGAACTTAAACAATACCCTAGAACAAATGGACTTAACAGGTATTTACAGAACATTCTACCCAACAACTGAAGAGTATACATTCTTTTCATTGACATATTGAAATTCTTCAAGATGGACCATATAATAGGCCACAAAACAAGTCTCAATACATTTAAGGAAATCAAAATTATATCAAGTACTCTCTCAGACCACAGTGGAATAAAATTAGAAACTAATTCCAAAAGTAACCCTCAAAACTATACAAACACATGGGAATTAAATATTCTGCTCCTGAATGATCTTTGGGTCAACAAAGAAATCAAGATGGAAATTAAGAAATACTTTGAACTGCACAATAATAATGACACAACCTATCGAAACCTCTGGGATACAGCAAAAGCGGTGCTAAGAGGATCATTCATAGCCTTAAATACCTACATCAAAAAGTCTGAAAGAGCAAATATAGACAATGTAAAATCATACCCCAAGAAACTAGTGAAATAAGAACAATCCAAGCCCAAACCCAGTAGAAGAAAAGGAATAACAAAGATCAGAGCAGAACTAAATAAAATTGAAACAATACAAAAGATAAATGAAACAAAAGCTGGTTCTTTGAAAAGATAAGTAAAATTGATAGATCATTAGTGAAAATAACTAAGAAAAGAAAAAAGAAGATCCAAATAACCTCAATTAGAAACAAAACGAGAGATACTACAACTGATGCCACAGAAATATAAAAGATCATTCATGGCTACTATGAAGATCTTTATGCACATAAACTAGAAAACCTAGAGGAGGTGGATGAATTCCTGGAAATATAAAACCTTCCTATATTAAACCAGGAAGAAATAGAAACTCTGAACAGACCAAAAACAAGCAGTGAGATTGAAATGGTAATAAAAATATTACCAACAAAAAAAAAAAAGTTCAGGACCAGATGGAGTCACAACTGAATTCTATCAGACATTCCAAGGAGAATTGGTACCAATCCTATTGTCACAATTCCATAAGATAGAGAAAGGGGAATCCTCTCTAAATCATTCTGTGGAGCCAATGTTACCCTAATACCAAACCCAGGAAAGGACGTAACAACAAGAAAAAACACAAAAAGCTACAGACCAATATCCCTGATAAACATATCCAAAATTCTCAACAATATAACAGCCAACCAAATCTAACAGCAAGTTAAAAAGACCATACATATTACACCACATAAAATTAAAAACAAAAATATGATTATCTCAATAAACACAGAAAAACCATTTGACAAAATTCAGCATCGCTTTATGATTAAAATCCTTACCAAAATCTGCATAGAAAAGGTATATCTTAAGGTAATAAAAGCAATCTATGACAAACTCACAGCCAACATTATACCGAATGGGGAAAAGTTGAAAGTATTCTCCCTGAGAACTGGAACAAGACAAGAATGCCCACTCTCACCACTTACATACAATATAGTTCTGGAAGTGCGAGCCAGAACAATCCAAATTACTAAAATTTGCATCTGCCACAGGACTTAAAAGTTCCTTGCTTTTAAGAAAGAAATAAAGAGCATCCTAATCAGCAAAGAGGAAGTCAAACTGTTGCTGCTCACTGATGATATGATTGTAAACCCTAAAGACTCATCCAAAAAGCTCCTAGATCTGATAAATGAATTCAATAATGTTTCAGGACACAAAATCCAAAATCTAAGTACACAAAGTAGTAGCACTGCTATACACCAACAGCAACCAAGATGAGACTCAAATCAAGAACCCAATCCCTTCTACAACAGCTGCCAAAAAAACAAACTATATACTTAGGAATGTATGTAACTAAGGGGGTGAATGATCTCTACAAGAAAAACAACAACAAAAAAGAAACACTGCTGAAAGAAATCATAGATGACACAAACAAATGGAAACACATTCTATGCTCAGGGATGGGTAGAATCAATATTGTGAAAATGACCACACTGCCTAAAGCAATTTATAAATTCATTGCAATTCCCATAAAAATACTACCATCATTCTTCACAGAACTAGAAAAAAAATCCTAAAATTCATATGGAACCAAAAAAGAGCCTGCATAACCATAACAACACTAAGCAAAAAGAACAAATCTAAAGGAATCACATTAGAGACTCCAAAATCAGACTACCTACTTCAAATATTAACTCTGTGACCTTAAGATATTAAACCCTTATGTGTCTCAGTTTCTTCATCTATTAAATGAGGGGAAAATGTTATTTCTCATAGTAATTTTAGATTAAATGAGATAATACACTAAAAATAGATAAAACTGCCTGCCAAATGATGTGCTCTGTAATTGCTAATACTGGTTTTTACTTCATGAGTCACAAAATAAAATTAGTTTATGCCTCCTGCCTGACCCAATGCATCTTTGTAGTTGAACTAACTATGTAGAAACAGGAAATGCCAACATTACAATTTCATGGCATCAGACTTAGCAACAAGAAAGGTAGGCTTTTAGGATCTAGCTGTTCCACAGCACACCCTGGTTGGTCCATAGAATAGATCTCTCTCCTTACCACGTGAAGGAGAAAAATAAGAACATTATTGTATTGTCTTACATCCAAACATCAACCCTATTAACATTGCTGTGATTTAGCTTTCATTGTTTTAGTTAATCAAAACATTTCATTAACATTTACTATAAGCAATGAACTTTTATTATTATTATTATTATACTTTAAGTTCTAGGGTACATATGCATAACGTGCAGGTTTGTTACATATGTATACTGGTGCCATGTTGGTGTGCTGCACCCATCAACTCGTCAGCACCCATCAACTCATCATTTACATCAGGTATAACTCCCAATGCAATTCCTCCCCCCTCCCCCCTCCCCCCTCCCCATAATAGGTCCCGGTGTGTGATGCTCCCCTTCCCGAGTCCAGGTGATCTCATTGTTCAGTTCCCACCTATGAGTGAGAACATGCGGTGTTTGGTTTTCTGTTCTTGCCATAGTTTGCTGAGAATGATGGTTTCTAGCTGCATCCATGTCCCTACAAAGGACACAAACTCATCCTTTTTAATGGCTGCATAGTATTCCATCGTGTATATGTGCCACATTTTCTTAATCCAGTCTGTCACTGATGGACATTTGAGTTGATTCCAAGTCTTTGCTATTGTGAATAGTGCTTCAATAAACATACGTGTGTGTGTGTCTTTATAGCAGCATGATTTATAATCCTTTGAGTATATACCCAGTAATGGGATGGCTGGGTCATATGGCACTTCTAGTTCTAGATCCTTGAGGAATCGCCATACTGTTTTCCATAATGGTTGAACTAGTTTACCATCCCACCAACAGTGTAAAAGTGTTCCTATTTCTCCACATCCTCTCCGGCACCTGTTGTTTCCTGACTTTTTAATGATTGCCATTCTAACTGATGTGAGATGGTATCTCATTGTGGTTTTGATTTGCATTTCTCTGATGGCCAGTGATGATGAGCATTTTGTCATGTGTCTGTTGGCTGTATGAATGTCTTCTTTTGAGAAATGTCTGTTCATATCCTTTGCCCACTTTTTGATGCAGTTGTTCGTTTTTTTCTTGTAAATTTGTTTGAGTTCTTTGTAGGTTCTGGATATTAGCCCTTTGTCAGATGAGTAGATTGCAAAAATTTTCTCCCATTCTGTAGGCTGCCTGTTCACTCTGATGGTTTTTCTTTTGCTGTGCAGAAGTCTTTAGTTTAATTAGATCCCATTTGTCAATTTTGGCTTTTGTTGCCATTGATTTTGGTGTTTTAGACATGAAGTCCTTGCCCATGCCTATGCCCTAAATGGTATTACCTAGGTTTTCTTCTAGGGTTTTTATGCTATTAGGTCTAACATTTAAGTCTCTAATCCATCTTGAATTAATCTTCGTATAAGGAGTAAGGAAAGGATCCAGTTTCAGCTTTCTACTTATGGCTAGCCAATTTTCCCAGCACCTTTTATTAAATAGGGAATCCTTTCCCCATTTCTTGTTTTTCTCAGGTTTGTCAAAGATCAGATGGTTGTAGATGTGTGGTATTATTTCTGAGGACTCTGTTCTGTTCCATTGGTCTATATCTCTGTTTTGGTACCAGTACCATGCTGTTTTGGTTACTGTAGCCTTGTAGTATAGTTTGAAGTCAGGTAGTGTGATGCCTCCAGCTTTGTTCTTTTGGCTTACGATTGTCTTGGCAATGCGGGGTCTTTTTTGGTTCCATATGAACTTTAAAGCAGTTTTTTCCAATTCTGTGAAGAAACTCATTGGTAGCTTGATGGGGATGGCATTGAATCTATAAATGACCTTGGGCAGTATGGCCATTTTCATGATATTGATTCTTCCTATCCATGAGCCTGGTATGTTCTTCCATTTGTTTGTGTCCTCTTTTATTTCATTGAGCAGTGGTTTGTAGTTGTCCTTGAAGAGGTCCTTTACATCCCTTGTAAGTTGGATTCCTAGGTATTTTATTCTCTTTGAAGCAATTGTGAATGGAAGTTCATTCCTGATTTGGCTCTCTGTTTGTCTGTTACTGGTGTATAAGAATGCTTGTGATTTTTGCACATTAATTTTGTATCCTGAGACTTTTATAAGCAAGGAACTTTTAAGTCTTGTGCCAGATGCAAAGAAATAAAGTTTGGTACTCATTTCCTCTTTTGCAAAGAAAAAAAAAAAAACTGGTAGACTGCACAAACAAAATGTATCATCTTAACTATTTTTAAGTGTACAATTCAGAAGTGTTAAGTATGTTCAAATTATTGTTCAATCAATTTCAGAACTCTTTTCATATTCCAAAACTGAAACTCTATATCTTTAAACAACTCTCCATTCTCCCCTCCCTCCAGCCCCAGCAGCAACCATTCTACTTCCTGTCTCTACAAATTTGACTATGCTAGGTACCTCATACAATAATTTTCGTTTTGTGACTTGCTCATTTTACTTAGCATAGTGTCCTCAAGATCCATCTATGTTGTCACATGTGTCAGAATTTCCTTCCTTTTTAGGCTGACTAAATTCCATTGTTCATATATACCACATTTCATTTATCTATTCATCCATCAACAAAAACTTGGGTTGCATTGACATTTTAGTTATTGTGAATAATGCTGCTATGAATAGGTGTAGAAATATCTCTTTTGATGTTGCTCCCAATTTTTTATGTATACACAGTAGTGATACCTCTGGATCATATGGTAATTCTACCTTTACTATTTTTAGTAACTTTCATACTGCTTTCCATAGTGGTGACACCTTTTTACATTCCCAAGAAAAGTGTACAAAGATTCTAAGTTCTCTTCATCCTCACCAACTGTTATTTTCTATGTGTTTTTTAAATAGCCACCCTAATGGGATTGACATGGTATCTCAGTATGATTGATTTGCATTCCCCTAACAATTAGCAATGGCCAGGATATTTTTTTTTAAGTGCCTGTTGGTTATTTGTATATCTTCCTTGAAGAAATGCATATTCAAGTTTTGCCCTTTTTGAATTATTTGTTTTTTTTTGTTATTGAATTGTAGTTCTTTATATATTCTGGTTACTAACCCCTTATCAGATGTATGATTTTCAGATATTTTCTCTCATTTCATAGGTTACATTTTCACCCTGTTGATTATACCCTTTGATGCACAGAATTTTATTTTTATTTTGATGTAGGCCAATTCATTTATTTTAACTTTTGTTACCCATGCTTTTGGCATCATAGCCAAGAAATCATTGACAAATTCAGTGTCATGAAGCTTTTCTATATATTTTCTTCTAATGGTTTTATAGTATTAGCTTAGCTTTTATATTTAGATCTTTGATCCATTTAGAGTCATTTTTCCTTTGTATAAATGTTCTCATTTATTCATTTATTCAATAAACAGATCTTGAACACTTACTGTGTGCCAGGTATGTATATTTAATGTCCCAGGCACTGAATGCCAGGCACTGAGTGCCCAAGGAAGATCTTAACCTTATTCTCAAGCTAATATCTTAATATAGATTCTAGCACCCAGTGTGTGATTCTCTGTCCCAGTAGAGGAGACAAACAAGTGCACAAATAAGTGGAGGTAAAGGTAACGAAACTTTAATAACTGTACAGCACAGCACCAACCAATCCAAGCAGACCCAGTCACAATAGCACCCGCCATGGTGAATACCAGCTATCTGTCAGCCCCAAGTACAGGTAATACCAAGTGTCATATTTTCAACACCCAAAGAGGAATGTAAACAAGAGGGAGCAGAGAGAGGGGACCATTTTTATAATTCCAAATTCATGTTTCCCTCGCAGAGGGAGCTGAATTGGTGGAGTTGGCCATACCAGTTTTCCATCCTGTCCTGTATACACACCCTTTGCCAAGTGACTGCAGTTCTTCTCCCTGAAGAGGTGGAGTTTGCTTCCTGACTCCTTGAATCTGGGCTGGTCCTCTGACTTGCTCTGGCCAGTGGAATGCAGCAGAAGTAATGAGGTGCCCATTCCAAGCTTAGGCTGTAAGACACCTTGGGTTATTGCTCCTCGGCCATCACTATGACAAGATGCCCCAGATAGTCTGTTGGAGGAGAAGAGACTTGGACAAAGCCAAGTTGCCCCACTTGCCCCAGAGAAGGCTATCACAGATCAGCTAATAGCCAGCCAGCACCTACCGTGAAGTTTCTCAGCAGAAGCACTTTGAAGTTAGGGGTTGGATCATTATTTGTTGTGGGGAGCTGTTCATTTATGGATGGTTAGCATCATCCCTGGCCTCTACTCACCAGATCCCAGTAGTGCCCCCCACCCCACCACCAAAGGTGTGACAACCAAAAATATCTCCAGACATTGTCAAATATGCCCAAGGGGCAAAACAGCCTCTGGTTGGAACTTATGAACAGTAAATGCCTAGTGTTGTTTGCCACTGAAGTGTGTGGTTATTTATCTCATAGCATTATTGTGGAGCAGGTAGCTAATACTGTGACTAAAAACATGGAAACATGGAAATGAGAGGTAGAACTGGACAACTGTAAGTAGTCCAGTGGGGTGGGAACTTGACAAGTAGATTTGTAGGTAGAGTCAGGTTAGTATGAAGTACAGACAAGGCTAGAAAGCTAGGGTACCTTGGTATAAACTGGAGACATGATTATTCATGGGTGAGGGAGGGGTGGTGTCAGAGCATGTATTAGGTATGTATTTATACCAGAGGAAACAGGGTTATCAGCCTGTACTATAGGCAGCAGTAGGGAGGGGGAATTGCTCAAGCAAGAGGGAACATTCTGCAGTAGTTCAGTTGATTCACACCCAAATTAGGGAATTAGGAGAATGGCCATACGTGTGGAAAGGAGGGGAGGGCAACCAGGCACGTTTGGTGTAAAATTGATACAACTTGGTAACCTGTACATTGCTGCCTTTGCACATTTGATTTCCCTTGTCTCAAAGGCTCCCGCTTCTGCTCAACCGTCAATACTCAGCTCAACATTCAAGAAGTCTTTGTGGGAGTCTTCCATGTCTTGTGAAGGCAAAGTTTATATGGCTGTCACCACTGTTTTTTTTTTAATTAGTTTTTATATTTATTTATTTATTTATTATACTTTAGGTTCTGGGATACATGTGCAGAACATGCAAGTTTGTTACATAGCTAAACATGTGCATGGTGGTTTGCTGCAACCATCAACCTGTCATCTGCATTAGGTATTTCTTCTAATGCTATCTTTCCCCTTGCCCCTAACTCCCCAATAGGCCCCAGTGTGTCATGTTCCCCTCCCTGTGCCCATATGTGCTCATCACTCAACTCCCACATATGAGCGAGAACATGCAGTATTTGGTTTTCTGTTCCTGTGTTAGTTTGCTGAGAATGTTGGTTTCCAGTTTCATTCATGTCCCTGTAAAGGACACGAACTCATCCTTTTTTATGGCTGCATAGTATTCCATGGTGTATATGTGCCACATTTTCTCCATACAGTCTACCATTGATGGGCATTTGGGTTGGTTTCAAGTCTTTGTTATTGTGAATAGTGTTGCAACAAACATACGTGTGCATGTGTCTTTACAGTAGCATGATTTATAATCCTTTGGGTATATACCCAGTAATGGGATTGCAAGGTCAAATGGTACTTCTAGTCCTAGATCCTTGAGGAATTGCCACACTGTCTTCCACAATGGTTGAACTAATTTACACTCCCACCAACAGTATGAAAGCATTCTTATTTCTCCATATCCTTTCCAGCATCTGTTGTTTCCTAACTTTTTAATGCTCATCATTCTAACTGGTGTGAGATGGTATCTCATTGTGGTTTGGATTTGGATTTCTCTAATGACCAGTGATGATGAGTTTTTTTTTTTTCATATTTCTTGGCCACATAAATGTTTTCTTTTGAAAACTGTCTGTTCATATCCTTCGCCCACTTTTTGATGGGATTTTTTTTTTATTTTTCTTATAAATGTGTTTAAGTTCCTCGTAGATTCTCGATATTAGTCTTTTGTCATATGGATAGATCACAAAAATTTTCTTCCATTCTGTAGGTTGCCTCTTCACTCTGATGATAGTTTCTTTTGCTGTGCAGAAGCTCTTTAGTTTAATTACATCCTATTTGTCAATTTTGGCTTTTATAGCAATTGTTTTTGGTGTTTTAGTCATGAAGTCTTTGCCCATTTCTATATCCTGGATGGCATTGCCTAGGATTTCTTCTAGAGTTTTTATGGTTTTAAGTCTTATGTTTAAATTCTTAATCCCTCTTGAGTTGATTTTTGTATACGTTATGAGGAAGGGGTCCAGTTTCAGTTTTTTGCATATGGCTGTCCAGTTTTCCCAACACCATTTATTAAATAGGGAATGTTTTCCCCATTTCTTGTTTTTGTCAGGTTTGTCAAAGATCAGATGGTTGTAGATGTGTGGTGTTATTTCTGAGGCCTCAGTTCTGTTCCATTCATCTATATATCTGTTTTGGAAGCAGTACCATGCTGTTTTGGTTACTGTAGACTTGTAGTATAGTTTGAGGTCAGGTAGTGTGATGCCTGTAGCTTTGTTCTTTTTGCTTAGGATTGTCTTGGCTATATGAGCTATTTTTTGGTTCCATATGAAATTTAAAGTCATTTTTTCTAGTTCTGTGAATAAAATCAATGGTAGCCTAACGACTTTCATCACAGAATTGTAAAAAACTACTTTAAAGTTCATATGGAACAAAAAAAGAGCCCGTGTTGCCAAGACAATCCCAAGCCAAAAGAACAAAGCTGGAGGCATCATGCTACCTGACTTCAAACTATCCTACAAGGCTACAGTAACCAAAACAGCATAGTACTGATGCCAAAACAGATATACAGACCAATGGAACAGAACAGAGCCCTCAGAAATAATACCACACATCTACAACCATCTGATCTTTGACAAACCTGACAACAAAAAGAAATGGGGAAAGGATTTCCTATTTAATAAATGGTGCTGGGAAAACAGGCTAGCCATATGTAGAAAGCTGAAATTGGATCCCTTCCTTACACTTTATACAATAATTAATTCAAGATAGATTAGAGACTTAAATGTTAGACCTAAAACCATAAACACCCTAGAAGAAAACCTAGGCAATACCATTCAGGACATAGGCATGGGCAAGGACTTCATGACTAAAACACCAAAAGCAATGGCAACAAAAGCCAAAATTGACAAATGGGATCTAATTAAACTAAAGACTTGCGCACACAAAAGAAAAACCATCAGAGTGAACAGGCAACCTACAGAATGGGAGAAAATTTTTGCAATCTAGCCATATGACAAAGGACTAATATCCAGAATCTGTAAGGAACTTAAATAAATTTATAAGAAAAAAAAACAACCACATCAAAAAGTGGACAAAGGATATAAACAGACACTTCTCAAAAGAAGACATTTATGCAGCCAACAGACACATGAAAAAATGCTCATCATCACTGGCCATCAGAGAAATGCAAATCAAAACCACAATGAGATACCATCTCACACCAGTTAGAATGGCAATCATTAAAAAGTCAGGAAACAACAGGTGCTGGAGAGGATGTGGAGAAATAGGAACACTTTTACACTGTTGGTGGGATGGTAAACTAGTTCAACCATTATGGAAAACAGTATGGTAATTCCTCAAGGATCTAGAACTAGAAGTGCCATATGACCCAGCCATCCCATTACTGGGTATATACCCAAAGGATTATAAATCATGTTGCTATAAAGACACAGGAACACGTATGTTTATTGTGGCACTGTTCACAATAGCAAGGACTTGGAACCAACCCAAATGTCCATCAATGACAGACTGAATTAAGAAAATGTGGCACATATACACCATGGAATACTATGCAGCCATAAAAAAGGATGAGTTTGTGTCCTTTGTAGGTACATGGATGCAGCTGGAAACCATCATTCTAAGCAAACTATTGCAAGAACAGAAAACCAAACACTGCGTGTTCTCACTCATAGGTGGGAATTGAACAATGAGAACACTTGGACACAGGAAGGGGAACATCACACACTGGGGCCTGTCGTGGGGTTGGAGGAGGGAGGAGGGATGGCATTAGGAGATATACCTAATGTAAATGACGAGTTAATGGGTGCAGCACACCAACAAACCTGTAACAAACCTGCACCTTGTGCACACATACCCTAGAACTTAAAGTGTAATAAAAAAAAGAAAGAAAGAAAGAAAGAAAATCAATGGTAGCTTGAAGGGGATAGCATTGAATCTATAAATTACTTTGGGCAGTATGGCCATTTTCATGATATTGATTATTCCCATCCATGAGCATGAAATGTTTTCTGATTTGTTTGTGTTCTCTCTTATTTCCTTGAGCAGTGATTTGTAGTTCTCCTTGAAGAGGTCCTTGACATTCCTTGTAAGTTGTATTTCTAGGAATTTATTCTCTTTGTAGCAACTGTAACTGAGAGTTCACTCATGATTTGGCTCTCTGTTTATCTATTATTGGTGTATAGGAATGCTTGAGATTTTTGCACATTTTTTGATTTTGTATCCTGAGACTTTGCTGAAGTTGCTTATCAGCTTAAGGAGTTTTGGGGCTGAGACGATGGGGTTTTCTAAATATACAATCATGTCACCTGCAAACAGAGATAATTTGACTTCCTCTCTTCCTATTTGAATATCCTGTATTTCTTTCCCTTGGTTGATTGACCTGGCCAGAACTTCCAATACTATGTTGAATAGGAGTGGTGAGAGAGGGCATCCTTGTCTTGTGCCGGTTCTCAAAGGGAATACTTCCAACTTTTGCCCATTTAGTATGATATTGACTGTGGGTTTGTCATAACTAGCTCTTATTATTTTGAGATATAGTCATCAATACCTAGTTAATTTAGTGTTTTTAATATGAAGGGGTGTTAAATTTTATCGAAGGCTTTTTCTGTATCTATTGAGATGATCATGTGGTTTTTGTCATTGGTGTCATTGGTTCTGTTTATGTGATGGATTACATATATTTATTTGCATATGTTGAACCAACCTTGCATCCCAGGCATGAAGGCAACTTGATCATGGTGGATAAGTTTTTTAATGTGCTGTTGGATTCAGTTTGCCAATATTTTATTGAGGATTTTCACATTGATATTCATCAGGGATATTGGCCTGAAATTTTCTTTGTTGTTGTTGTTGTTGTGTCTCTGCCAGGTTTTGGTATCAGGATGATGCTGGCCTCATAAAATGAGTTAGGGAAGAGTCCTTTTGCTATGGTTTGGAGGCATTTCAGAAGGAATGGTACCAGCTCCTCTTTGTACCTCTGGTAGAATTCAGCTGTGAATCTTTCTGGTCCTGGGCTTTTTTTTTGGTTGGTAAACTTGTAATTACTGCCTCAATTTCAGAACTTGTTATTGATCTATTCAGGGATTCGACTTCTCCCTGGTTTAGTGTTGGGATGCTGTATGTGTCCAGGAATTTATCCATTTCTTCTATGTTTTCTAGTTTATTTGCGTAGAGGTGTTTATAGTATTCTCTGATGGTAGTTTGTATTTCTGTGGGATCAGTGGTAATATCCCCTTTATCATTTTGTATAGTGTCTATTTGATTCTTCCCTCTTTTTCTTCGTTAGTCTGGCTAGTGGTCTATCTATTTTGTTAATCATTTCAAAAAAACAGCTCCTGGGTTCATTGATTTTTTGAAGGGCTTTTCGTGTCTCTATCTCCTCCAGTTCTGCTCTGATCTTAGTTATTTCTTATCTTCTGCTAGCTTTTAAATTTGTTTGCTCTTGCTTCTCTAGTTCTTTTAATTGTGATGTTAGGGTGTCAATTTTAGATCTTTTTCTGCTTTCTCATGTGGGCATTTAGTGCTATAAATTTCCCTCTAAACACTGCTTTAGCTGTGTGCCAGAGATTCTGGTACATTGTGTCTTTGTTCCCATTGATTTCAAAGAACTTATTTATATTTGCCTTAATTTCCCCAGAGGGGTACCTGTCAGATGCCAGCTGGAGCTCTCCTGTATGAGGGGTCTATCAACCCCTGCTGAGATATGTCTCCCAGTCAGGAGGCACAAGAGGAGGCAGTCTGTTCCTTAGCAGAGCTCAAGCACAGTGCTGGGAGATCTGTTGCTCTCTTCAAAGCTGGCAGGCAGGAATGTTTAAGTCTGCTGAAGCTGCATCCATAGCCGCCCCTTTCCCCAGGTGCTCTGTCCCAGGGAGATGGGAGTTTTATCTATAAGCCCCCTGAGTGGGGCTGCTGCCTTTCTTTCAGAGATGCCCTGACCAGAGAGGAGGAATCTAGAGAGGCAGTCTGACTATAGCAGCTTTTCCAAGCTGCACTGGGCTCCGCCCAGTCCTAACTTCCCAGTGGCTTTGTTTACACTGTGAGGGGAAAATTGCCTAGTCAACCCTCAGTAATGGCAGGCGCTCCTCACCCCACTAAGCTGGAGCATCCCAGGTCGACTTCACACCGCTGTGCTGGCAGCCAGGATTTCAAGCCAGTGGATCTCAGCTTGCTGTGCTTCGTGGGGGTGGAATTCCCTAAACAAGATCAATTTTCTCCTTGGCTTCACCCCTTTTTCCAGGCGAGTGAATGGTTCAGTCTCACTGGCATTCCAGGTGTCACTGGGGTACAAAAATTAAAATTCCTGAAGTTAGCTCAGTGTCTGCCCAAAAGGCCGACCAGTTTTGTGCTGGAAACCCAGGGCCCTTGTGGTGTAGGCACCCGAGGGACTCTGCTGGTCTGTGGGTTGCAAAAACTATGGGGAATGCATAGTATCCTGGCCAGATAACACCATGCTTCACAGCACGGTCCCTCATGGCTTCCCTTAGCTGGCGGGGGGTTCCCTTACCCCTTGCCCTTCCCAGGTGAGGCAATGCCCCACCCTGCTTTTTTTCTCCGTGGGCTTCACTCACTATCTAACCAGTCCCAGTGAGATGAACCAGGTACCTCAGTTGGAAATGCAAAAATAACCTGCCTTCTGCATTGGTCTTACTGGGAGCTGCAGACCAGAGCTGTTTCTATTTAGCCATCTTGCCCAGGAAACGTTTTTGTAGACTCAATTTTTGAATATTGTATAAGCTAAAGGTCCAACTCCATTTTTTTGCATGTAGACATCAAATTTTCCCAAAACTATTTGTTGAAAATCTATCTTTTCCCATTGCATGGTCTTGGCAACCTTGTTAAAAATCATTTGACTATGTACAAAAGAATGTGTGTTTCTGGGTTCTCTATTCTATGCCATTGGTATATATGTCCACCTTTATGCCAGTACCACAATTGTTTTGATTATTATAGCTTTGTAGCAAGTATGAGATGTATAATTTTATTCTTCTTTTTAAAGATTATTTTGACTACTAAGGGTGCCTTGCATTCTATATGAAGTTTAGAATGGATTTTTCTACTGCTGCAAAAAACTCCATTGGGTTTTGACAGAGAGTGCATCGAATCTGGGGACAGCCTTGGGTACTATTTACAGTTCAACAGTGTTATACCTTCAAATCCATGAACACATGATATGTTTTCATTTATTCATGTCTTCTTTAATTTTTTTCCAGCAATGTTTTATGGTTTTCAGTGTACAAGTCTTTCACCTCCTTGGTTACATTTATTTCTGAATAATTTACTCTTTTTGATGCTATTGTCAATAAAATTGTTTTCTTAATTTTCATTTTGATTATTCATTATTAGCATGGAAATGCAACTAATTTTTTATGTTGATTTTTTATCCAGCAGCTTTGCTGAATTCATTTACAAGATCTAACTCTGTGTGTGTGTGTGTGTGTGTGTGTGTCTGTGTGTGTGTGTGTGTGTTCTTTAGAGCTTTCTATTCTATACATAAAATTATGTCATCTGCAAACTGAGGCAATTTTTTCTTCTTCCTTTCAAATTCAGATAGAAAAAAGAAAAATTAAAACACTACAGTGGTATGTAATTTTATACCCATTAGATTGACAAAAATTTGAAAAGTTGAAAACACCAAGAAGTGGCAAGGATATAAAGCAGAAAGAAATTTCAGTCATTAATAATACGAGTATAGTTGGTGCAACCACACTGAATAAATTCAACATTACCTAGTGAATCTAAACATGTTTGTGCTTTATGACTAGAAATTTTACTCCCACATATTTACACACACTAGAATAAATTGTGTGTGTGTGTAACAAGATACACATGCAAATGTCCAAAGCAAAACTGTTCATGATAGTAAAGATAAAAAGTCTATAGACAATAACATGGAAAAATAAACTATGGCACATTTCTAAAAGAGAAATTATGTTAATAAATTACCTATAGCATTAACATGGATAAATTTCAAAAGCAAAATTTTAGAGCAAGAGAAGCAAGTCACAGATGGATACACACGCTATGATAAAGTTCATATGAAATTTGAAGACAAGTAAAACCAAAAACCTGTTTCTTATGAATGTATATATCAGTGAGAAATTGTTTAAAAAGCAAGAAAATAGTAAAAACAAATTTCAGAATAGTAACTATTTCTGGGGTGTGATCTGGCAGGGCACAAAGAGGACTTTTCAATTACTAATAATGTTCCAGTTTTTAAATTGAGTGGTGAATGCAAAATGTCTGCTTTGTCATCATTTTCTAAAAGGTTTTTATAAATTTCATTTTCTAAATGGTATTTTATAAATTTTCATATTATAACACATTAAAACTGTTATAACCACAATACATATTATAACACAATAAAAACTGTTAAACAACAATAAGCTTAAACTCAAAATGTAACAACTACACATTTTCACAAAGAATTCCTGCAGATAGACTCTTTGCCAGCATGTGGTCTGGCATGAGTGAGTATCAGGAAACGGGCTCTCCTGCAGGTGCTAGCGGGAAAAGCAGAGAGTATTCATGGCAATTGTCCATGGTGATTAGGATGCCGTTGAAAAGGGCTGCTCCCAGCACTGAAAATCTCTCCACACCTGTCTACTGCAATCCGAAACCTAAGACAACAAGCAAGGAACCAAAGTTTAGTACTTTGATGACCAACAGTCTGAACCCATGATGTGATCATGGAGAAAATGAGCAAAAGGACTATCCTAGAGCACTCAAGAGGTATACTTGCTTCTTGCCAGTCATGTCTTTCCACCTTGCTCATAAACCACTCAAGGGCAAAGTCTGTCTTCTACTTTCTTCTCTTTGTAACTTATCTTTCCTACCCAGTGAGCTTTTGAGTAAAGACATTTGATGTCGGTCTAGCAATGGGATAGATTTCTTGATATATATATATAGTCCACTCTGAATAGCTAGCTTGGGACATGTTTATTTCCCAGTCAGCTGCCTTGGTCAACCCCAAAATGCTGCTGTGGTTCAAGGCACTTTGGAAACCTCTTTTTGTAAGTAACACTCACCACACGCACAAACAAATGTATAGAACCAATCTCTTGACTTTAGAGCCACATCTTCCATTTTACTAAAAAGATTTGCTCATTTGGATCAGCACTAGGTTCTCAGGTGATTGCTTAGAATAGCAGTGCTTCCCAGAGAAGAATATGTTGTTCCATTTCGGATATTTCAAGATTGTGCCTCAGGCATCAAAAGCAATTCCAGTTTAGGTACATTTACTAAAGCCTGTGAACAGCTGTGGGTAATAAAAAGAGCCCCAAAGTTGGAGTTACAAGTTATTCCTAGGTAACTTATATTATATATATTATATATACACACACACATATATATGTGTGTATATAAAGGATATGGCACATACATATATGTGTGTATGTATATATATAGAGAGAGAAAAAGAATATAAAGAACTTATAAACATAAAAATATAAAGAAATATATATATAGAAAAAATAAAGAAAAACTAAAAATAAGAAATAGAAGAGGTTCTGAGTTCAGGTCTGCCACTCTCCAGCTGTGTTATCCTGAACAGGGGTCTTAGCTTTTCTAGTTCTTAAGATTACTGATCTTTAAGAGTTGATTAACTCTTTTTGGTTTCTGGAAGAACCAAATAAGAGTTATATGAAATTACTTTTTAAACTGTTAAGCACTGTACAAATATAAGAAGTCTTAATTACAAACTTACAAAGCAAAAAACTGAATTTGTTTTATTAGAGATCAGGCTTTGAGGTTAAAAAAAGAAGATCTAAGAAGTTTTCTAACCACTTTTAAGAGGTTAGAAAAACCAGATTCGGAAACTATCTTTACAATGGGGAAGATTAAACACAAAAATAAATGACTATAGTGCAAAATGGAAGTAAAAATTACATTAAAACGATATGGTTAGGTTCTACAGCAGTTCAGGGGATGAGAAATTCCTTAAAGCTGCAGGAATCAATGGAAGATTTATGAAGGAAGTAACATTTGATCTGGGCATTGAAGAATGATAGAACTTAATATATGCAGAAGGGAAGATACAGCAAAAGGAAAAACAGGCACAAGGAAGACATTGCTTTTACAGAGCAAACTAGCTCTTTGACTAGATGAGAAGGCATGTGAAGACCTTTACTGGGCTTGGTGCAAGAAGTTAGGCAGAACTCAATCATGGAGGCTTTGAAACCTGGTCATGTATGGCACACAGCAGCCTTCCGCTCCAACTTCCTGTGAGTCATCCTCTGTTCCTAATAGGATACATTCCAGAAAGTTACCATTTCAGGCTCCCCAGTCAATGCCACAGACTTATGTAAATCAGACCTGACACCCTGCACCTCTCTGTTTTCTTCCCCAGGACATTTCCCTTCTAGCCTTGACAGGATCCACAGCCTCAGAGCAGCCCTGAGCACCAAGTTCTCACTTTTGGAGATCTTACCAAGAGATTTGTGGTGTGGCAGCTTGCCAGGCCCTGATCACTTAGCCAGGAGAGCCTGCTGTGGGGGAGGGAGTCTGACATGCAGAATCAGGAACAAGCCTCCCTTTCCAAAAGCACTGCTAGAGCATCAGTGCTAAATTGTACTTGACATTGAATTTCAGCTTGGGGCAGTTTTGTGTGAAACTTGACTTCAGTGAGACATTGATCAACACGAATCTCTTCATGAGTTTTGACACAATCAATTTTCTCCAGTGGATTGGGTGATCGTTAGCTGACTTACAGAAAGGCCGGGGTCACACACAGCTTTCTGTGGGCCTCAAACCTGCATGCAAGGAAGAAATTATGAGAAATTGCTGCTGGCAGTGGATCGCCTCCGTCCCTACAGAACATAACCAATAAGAGTCTATGAAGAGCAGACCCGCCTTTAATCTCATTAGCTCAGAATCTGGGTTTTTGAGAGAGTTAAGAAAATCTAGTTGATTTAGGAAATGGGAGCAAAGTTGGATGAGACTGCTCACTCAAGGTGTCCTTCATAACCATGCCTTGTCTCAAACTTCCTTCACTTACTAGCTTCGTCTTTATTTACCTAGAATTGGCTAGAGATGGAAAGAAAAATAAAGCTCTTGATAAGTGTGGATTTGTATAATTAATTGTGAGACTTTGGTCAGTGAACCAACAGGCAGTATTGGGTTCTTAGAAAGACTCTGCAGTCAGAACAAGATTTTAAGACACTAAACCCCACCCTTATAGTGCAAAGCTGTCCTGCAACAAGTCAGTTGAATACTTTTCTGAATTTACATGATTCACAAGAAACAAAAAGGCTTACTTCTCCAAAAACATGAACTATACCAACAGAAATAATGTCTACATTTGTTCCCAACTCTATGCCCAGTGGTCAGCTCAATGTCTGCTACATGTTTAGCATTCATTTAAAAAATGTTGAATGCACGAATGAATAATTCAACTGTCATATTCCTAATATTGGAGTACTTTTGGTGGTATTACTAGAAGTGGTTCTAGAAAGCTCCCATTAACAAACATAAATACTGACTTATTGGCACACCTGTATATGTGAGCATGGCATAGCATATATTCAGTATTTCCAAGTTACTGAACTTTGCTTATTCAGTCAATTTGGAATGTGAAGTGACAAGTACATTTTCAGGTGAGGGAGCAGTCTTAAAGCACTTCTGAATGTGCATTACTAGAGACACAATTGTGATCAGCAAGAAGCAGAGAGTCATCCGACTGCAGCATTCCCCAGGGAGTATTGTGCTATCCCCGCTACCAGAGCAACTGAGAGCCTAATAATCACACAAGTAACCCCTACCTATTACCATGTGTATTATTTCATTTTCACACCGCTATAAAGAACTACCTGAGACTGGGTAATTTATGAAGAAAACAGGCTTAATTGATTCACAGTTCTGCAGACTGTACAGGAAACTTACAATCATACAAAGCAGGAGAGAGAGAGAGAGAGTGAAGGGGGAGGTGCTACATATATTCAACCAACCAGATCTCATGATAACTCTATGACAAGAACAGCATGGGGGAGATCCACTCCCATGAATCAATCACCTCCCAACCAGGCCCCTCCTTGAACATGGGGAGATTACAATTCGATATGAGATTTGGGTGGGGTCACAGAACCAAACCATATCACTATGACTTGAAAGATTGTTAATAAGAGTGTCCTTTAAGCATGTCTCCTTTTCCTCCCCACCTAAATGCACTGGTTATTCTGCATCTTCATGAGGAGATAGACCTTTCAGTTCTTAAGAGGGAGAAGATCTGTGGGGCCTGAACTAAATGGGCTTTGAATTAACTCTTCAAGAAAAGCCAGGACCTTCCTCAGACAAAATCAATTTACCAGGAAACTGGCAGATTGTGCAAGATAGGCCAGTCTCAGTTATATCACACTTGAGACTCAAGAGCATCTAGTACAAATTAAATTTTATTTTATTTTTTTAATATATTGTTTTTTTCCTGTGTTCAGAATGTGTCCCCACCCCTAAATTCATACGTTGAAATCCTTATCCCCAAAGTGATAAACCTAGAAAGCACAGCATTAGGAGGTGGGGCAATGGCACCCAAGATGATAGCATTAGGAGGTGAGGGCTTTGGGAGGTCATTAGGTCACGAAGGTGGAGCCCTCCTGAATGGGATCAGTGCCCTTACAAAAGAGATCTGAAGTAGACTCCCATTTCTTACACCATATGAGGTTACAGCAAGGAGACTGTGGTTTATGAACCAGTAAACGGTCCCTCACCACACACTGAATTTGCTGATGCCTTAACCTTGCACATTTCAGCCTCCAGAAATGTTAAAAATAAATTTATGTTGTTTATAAGCCACTCAGTTTATTATATTTTGTTATAGCAGGACAAATGACCTAAGACATTTGTAAAACAAATGTTTTCATATTATTTCTTAAAGCGGTGGCTCAGAATTAAAAGACATAGATTTCAATCTTGTATACACCTATCTTGGTGTATACACCAAGATTTTTTCTTATTTTTTCTGGCCTGTTTCCTCAGCTATAAAGTGGGTATGATAGCTTTGCTGCCCCCCCTTATAGTTTTTATAGGAATTAAATAAGTTGATAAATATGAAAGCTTGTAGGAAACTGTAATTTACTGCACAAATAAAATGCAAGCTTTCATTAGTATATACAATATATAGCTTGACAATACAAATAATTTATATTTATTACATGGTACGTATTGGTATATAATTTTACATATATTGTTGAAAACCTCTAATTAGTATTGAGTTTTTTATAGATGAGGGATGCTCATCTTAAAGAAAAGTAGAAATTCAGACCATTCTATTCTCAATATAACCTTCAACAAGTCACTTAGCTTCCTCAAGTATCAATTTCTCTGTTTTTAAAATTGGTAAGTCCCCCAGCCCAAGGAAATGGTGAGTGATTGTGTGATCCCAGAAACCACACTTCTCCCATGGATTTCTGCAGCCCTCGGGTTAGGAGATCCCCTCATGAACCCGTTCCAACCAGGGTCTTTGGTCTGACACACACAGCTGCATGAAGTCTTGGCAGAGCAGCTGCCAGGCATGCAGAAAGACCCAAGAGTTTTGTATGTTCTGGTTCTGGGATCCCTGCCAAAGGTGACTGCAACTCAGGCAAGGCAGGAAGTCCACATATACCCCTAAGAAGAGGGCTGGATCCAAGGGGCTGAGCAGTGTCAATCTGTGGGCCCCACTGCCATGGAGCCTCACAGAATAAGATCCACTGGCTTGGAATTTCAGCTAGCCTCTAGCAACAGTGTTGCACTGTCCTGGGAGAGGAGGGGTTTCTTGGGGAGAGGGGAAGGCCACCATCTGTTTAGATGGCTCAACCATTCCAGCCGGGGGTTTAGGAGAGCCCAAACCAACAGGGGACAGAAGGGATCCCCTAGCATGGCATAGCTGCTCTACCAAAACTTTGCCAGACTGCTTCTTTAATTGGGACCCTGATCAGTTCCTCATTTCTGGGTGGGACCTCCCAACCAGCGCCTGTATTTTCTGACTGACAGAGTTTTTATTTCTTCCTGGGACAGAGTTCTCAGGGGAGGGGTGGGCCACCATATTTGCTGTTTGGGCAACTCAGTTGATCCAGCCTGTGGGCTTTGGAGAGCCCAAGTCAACTGGGACAGAAGCGGTACCCCAGCATGGCACAGCTGCTCTATGAAAGTGTGGCCAGGCTGCTTCCTTAAGTGGGTCCCCATTATCTTTCTCTTCGCTGGGCAGGACTTTGAACCAGAGCCACCAGCCACTCCTGCCAAAGTTCTCTGGCCAACAGAGGTCTGAAAACTTCCTGGGACAGAGCTCCTAGAGGGAGGGGCAGGCCACCATCGTTGCTGCTTTGACAACTTAGCCATTCCAGCCTCTAGGCTTTGGAAAGCCCAAGCCAACTGGAGGTGGAAGTGGCACTCCAGCACAGCACAGCTGCTCTACAAAAGCACGGCTAGGCTGATTCTTTAAGTGGGTCCCTGATCCTATTCCTCCTGACTGGGTGAGACTCCCAACTGGGATCTCCAGCCACCTCCTACAGCTGCATTTGGACTGGCAGCAGGTCCATACCTCCTGGGACAGAGCTCCCAGAGGAAAGGGAAGACTGCCATCTTTGCTATTTCACAGACTGCAGTGGTGATACCTCCAGGTACCAGAACATCCAAGGTGACTAGGGACTGGAGTAGATACCCAACAAACCACACAAGCCATGCTGTTAAAAGAAAAACAAACAGACAAAAAACCTCATCCAAAAGTCAGCAACCTTGAAGATTGAAAGTAGATAAATCCACAAAGATGAGAAGGAATCAGTGAAAGAATACTGAAAACTCAAAAAGCCAGAGTACCCTCTGTCCTCCAAATGACCACATCAACCCTCCAGCAAGGGTTCAGAACCAGGCTGAAGTTGAGATGACTGAAATAGCAGAAGTAGACTTCAGAATGTGGATTAAAATGATATTCACTGAGCTAAAAGAGAACATTCTAACTCAATGCAAGGAAGTTAAAAATCATGATAAAACATTGCATGAGCTGACAGTCAAAATAGCCAGTAAAGAGAGGAACATAACCAACCTGATACAGCTGAAAAGCACAGTACGAGAATTTCATAATTCAATCACAAGTGTTAATAGCAGAACAGACGAAGCAAAGAAAGAATCTCAGAACTTGAAGACTGTCTTTCTGAAATAAGACAAGCAGATAAGAATAGAGAAAAAAGAATTAAAAAAATTAAAGAAACCTCTGAGCAATATGGGATTATGTAAAGAGACCAAATCTATAACTACATGGTGTACCTGAAAGAGATGGGAAGAATGAAACTAATTAGGGAAACATATTTCAGGATATAATGCATGAGAACTTCCCCAATCTGGCTAGACAGGACAACGTTCAAATACAGGAAATGCAGAGAAACCCAATACTCCATGAGAAGATCATCCCCAAGACACATAATCATCAGATTCTCCAAGGTCAAAATGTAGAAACAAACAAACAAACAAAACTGTTAAGAATGGCCAGAGAGAAAGGCCAGGTCACCTACAAAAGAAAGCCCATCAGACTAACAGTAGGCCTCTCAGCAGAAACCCTACATGCCAGAAGAGATTGGGGTCCAACATTCAACATTTTTTTCTTTCAAGACAGAGTCTCGCTGTGTCACCAGGCTGGAGTGCAGTGGGGTGATCTTGGCTCACTGCAACCTCTGCCTCCCAAGTTCAAGCAATTCTTCTGCCTCAGCCTCCCAAGTAGCTGGGGAACTATGGTGCAGACCACCATGCCCAGCTAATTTTTGTATTTTTAGTAGAGATGGGGTTTTACCATGTTGGCCGGGATGGTCTTGATCTTTTGACCTCGTGATCTGCTTGTCTCAGACTCCCAAAGTCCTGGGATTACAACATGAGCCACCACATCTGGCCCCTCAACATTCTTAAAGAAAAGAATTTCCATCCCAGAATTTAATATCTCTCCAAACTAAGCTTCATAAATGAAGGAGAAATAAGATTCTCTTCAGACAATCAAATGCTGAGGGAATTTTTAACCACCAGATCTGCTTTAGAAGAATTCCTGAAGGAAGCACTAAATATGAAAAGGAAAAACCATTACCAGTCACTACAAAAACACACTGAAATACACAGACCAGTGACACTATAAAGCAACCACATAAATAAGTCTGCAAAATAACTAGCTAGCATCAGAATAAAAGTATCAAATCCACACAACCAATAGTAACCTTAAGTATAAATGGAAATTCCCCAATTAAAAAACATAGTATGGCAAGCTGGATGAAGACCCAAGACCCATTGGCATGCTGTCTTCAAGAGACCCGTCTCACATGCAGTGTCACACATAGGTTTAAAACTGAAGGATGGAGGAAAATTTACAAAGTAAATGAAAAAACAGATAAAAGCAGGAGTTGCAAACCTAGTTTCTGACAAAACAGACCTTAAACCAACAAAAACAAAAAAAGACAAAGGGTATTACATAATGGTAAAGGGTTTGATTCAACATGAAGAACTAACTATCCTAAATATATATGCACCCAACATTGGAACTCCCACATTCTTAAAGCAAGTTCCTGGAAACCTTCAAAGGGACTTAGACTTCCACATAATAATAGTGGGAGACTTTAACACCCCACTGACAGTACTAGAACACATCATCAAGAGAGAAAATTAACAAAGATATTCAGGACCTGAATTCAGCTCTGAATCAAATGGATCTAATAGATAGCTGCAAAACTCTCCACCCAAAAAACAACATAATACACATTTTTCTCATTACCACATGGCATTTACTCTAAAACTGACCACATAATCTGAAGTAAAAGGCACTCCTCTGCAAATACAAAATAACTGAAATAATAACAAATGGTCTCTCAGACAACAGTGCAATCAAATTAAAACTCAAAACTAAGAAATTCACTCAAAACCACACAATTACATGGAAATTGAATAACCTGCTCCTGTATGACTTCTGAATACACAATAAAATCAAGGCAGAAATCAAGAAGTTCTTTTAAACTAATGAGAACAAAGATAAAATGTACCAGAATCTCTGGGACACAGCTAAGGCAGTGTAAAGAAAGAAATTATAGCACCAGGTCGCCCTGTGGACCCTAGGCCACAGCAACAGACTCACTTGCATATAGATGTGGGCACTAGGGCTGCCCACGAACCCCAGACTGCAGCACCAGGTCTGCCTACCGATGGAGAAGAGTACTAGATAAAAAGTATAAATCTCACTGGTGAAAGTAAATATATAAACAATCACAGAATAACATAATACTGTAATAATGATGTGTAAATCACTTTTAACCCTAGCATAAAAGTCAAAACGGAAAAACTGAGGATAACTGTAACCACAAAAAAATTGCTGCTAAATACACAATATAAAAAGAAATAAACTCTGACATCAGTAACATAAAGTGAACAGTAAAAGTATGGAGTTTTTATGTCATTAAAGTTGTTATTATCAGCTTAAAATTGAATGTTATACTATGAGAGTTTCAATGCGAGCCTCATATTAACTAGAGAGAAAAACCTGTAGTAGACACACAGAAGATAAAAAGAAAAGTATGAAAACATATAATTACAAAAATTCATCACACCATGAAGAAAATTAGCAAGAGATGAAGAGAAGAACAAAAGAACTACAAACAGACAGAAAACAATTTTTAAAATGACAATACTAAGTACTTCTGATGAATAACTATTTAAATGTAAATAAACTTTTCAATCAAAAGATATAAAATAGCTGATCAAAAAAAAAAAGACCCAGCTATGTGCTGTCTACAAGGGACTTACTTTACATTTAAGGATAAACATAAGCTGAAAGCACAGGGATGGAAATTGTAACCAAAAGAGAGCAGGGGTGGCTATAGCTATAATTATATCATATAAAATAGACTTTAGGTCATAAATTTAAACTCAAAAATGTGTCACTAGAGACAAGATCACTATACAATAATAAGGGGTCAATTCAACAGGGAGATATAACAATTATAAATATATATGCACCCATCATAAGAGAACCTAATATATAAAGGAAACTGACAGATATGAAGGGAAAAATAGATAACCATTAAAAAAAGTAGAAGAATTTAATAACCGAGTTGCATTAATGGTCATATCTTCCAGGCAGAAAATCAACAAGGAATCAGCAGACTTGACAATCAACCTAACAGACATACATAGAACATTCCACCCAACAGTAGCAGAATATACATTTTTCTAAAGTGCACATGAAACATTCTCCAGGGTACATCACATGCTAGGTCACAAAACAAGTATTAGTAAATTTAAGATGATTCAAATAATTCCAAATATCTTTTCTGACCACAATAAAATTAAGTTAAAACCAATAAAAAAGGAAAATGGAAACATCTATGAATACATAAAAATTAAACCATGCACTCTTGAACAATCATTGAGTCAATGCAGAAATCAAAGGGGAAATGATAAAATATCTCAGGCAAACAAAAATAAAAGGTAACACACTGAAACTTATAGGAGGCAGTTAAAGCACTACTAAGAGGAAAGTTTACAGCTATAAATACCTGTATTTAAAAAAAAGAATGATTTTAAATGAACAACCTAACACTACACCTCAAGGAACTGGATAAAAAATGAACTAAGCTTAAAGTTAGTAGAAGAAAAAAATAATAGGGTGGAGCAAGATGGCCAAAGAGGAACAGCTCCAGTTTCCAGCTCCCAGCGCGAGTGACACAGAAGACGGGTGATTTCTGCATTTTCAACTGAGGAATGCAGCTCATCACCAGCAACAGATCAAAGCTGGATGGAGAATGACTTTGACGAGCTGAGAGAAGAAGGCTTCAGTCCATCAAACTTCTCAGAGCTAAAGGAGGAATAATGTACCCAGCGAAAGAAGCTAAAAATCTTGAAAAAAGAATGGAAGAATGGATAACTAGATTAATCAATGCAGAGAAGGTCATAAACGAACTGACAGAGATAAAACCCATGACACAAGAAATAAGTGACAAATGCACAAGCTTCAGTAACCAACTCGATCAACTGGAAGAAAGAGTATCAGCGATTGGGGATCAAATGAATGAAATGAAGTGAGAAGAGAAGTCTAAAGAAAAAAGAGGAAAAAGAAATGAACAAAGCCTGCAAGAAGTATGGGATTATGTGAAAAGACCAAATCTACGTCTGATTGGGGTGCCTGAAAGTGAGGGGGAAAATGGAACCAAGGTGGAAAACACTCTTCAGGATATCATCCAGGAGAACTTCCCCAACCTAGTAAGGCAGGCCAACATTCAAATTCAGGAAATACAGAGAATGCCACAAAGATACTCCTCGAGAAGAGCAACTCCAAGACACATAATTGCCAGATTCACCAAAGTTGAAATGAAGGAAAAACTGTTAAGGACAGCCAGGGAGAAAGGTCGGGTAGCCCACAAAGAGAAGCCCATCAGACTAACAACAGATCTGTTGGCAGAAATTCTACAAGCCAGAAGGGAGTGGGAACCAATATTCAACATTCTTAAAGAAAAGAATTTTCAACCCAGAATTTCATATCCAGCCAAACTAAGTTTCATAAGTGAAGGAGAAATAAAATCCTTTACAGACAAGCAAATGCTTAGAGATTTTGTCACCACGAGGCCTGCCTTACAAGAGACCCTGAAGGAAGCCCTAAACATGGAAAGGAACAACCGGTACCAGCCATTGCAAAAACATGCCAAAATGTAAAGACCTTCGAGGCTAGGAAGAAACTGCATCAACTAACGAGCAAAATAACCAGCTAATATCATAATGGCAGGATCAAGTTCACACATATCAATATGAACCTTAAATGTTAATGGAATAAATGCTCCAATTAAAAGACACAGACTGGCAAACTGGATAAAGAGTCAAGACCCATCAGTCTGCTGTCTTCAGGAGACCCATCTCACATGCAGAGATACACATAGGCTCAAAATAAAAGGAGGGAGGAAGATCTACCAAGCAAATGGAGAACAAAAAAAAGCAGGGGTTGCAATCCTAGTCTCTGATAAAACAGACTTTAAACCATCAAAGATCAAAAGAGACAAAGAGGCCATTACATAATGATAAAGGGATGAATTCAACAGAAAGAGCTAACTATCCTAAATATATATGCGCCCAATACAGGAGCACCCAGATTCATAAAGCAAGTCCTTAGAGATTTACAAAGAGACTTAGACTCCCATACAATAATAATGGGAGACTTCAACACCCCACTGTCAACATTAGACAGATCAATGAGACAGAAAGTTAACAAGGATATCCAGGAATTGAACTCAACTCTGCACCAAGTGGACCCAATAGACATCTACAGAAATCTCCACCCCAAATCCACAGAATATACATTCTTCTCAGCACCACATTGCACTTATTCCAAAATTAACCACACAATTGGAAGTAAAGCACTCCTAAGCAAATGTAAAAGAACAGAAATTATAACAAACTGTCTCTCTGACCACAGTGCAATCAAACTAGAACTCAGGACTAAGAAAATCAATCAAAACTGCTCAACTACATGGAAACTGAACAACCTGCTCCTGAATCACTACTGGATACATAACGAAATGAAGGCAGAAATAAAGATGTTCTTTGAAACCAATGAGAACAAAGATACAACATACCAGAATCTCTGCGACACATTTAAAGCAGAGTGTAGAGGGAAATTTATACCACTAAATGCCCACAAGAGAAAGCTGGAAAGATTTAAAATTGACGCTCTAACATCACAATTAAAAGAACTAGAGAAGCAAGAGCAAACACATTCAAAAGCTAGCAGAAGGCAAGAAATAATTAAGATCAGAGCAGAACTGAAGGATATAGAGACACAAAAAACCCTCCAAAAAAATCAATGAATCCAGGAGTTGGTTCTTTGAAAAGATCAACAAAATTGATAGACCACTAGCAAGACTAATAAAGAAGAAGAGAGAAGAATCAAATAGATGCAATAAAAAATGATAAAGGGAATATCACCAACAACCCCGCAGAAATACAAACTACCATCAGAGAATACTATAAACACCTCTATGCAAATCAACTAGAAAATCTAGAAGAAATGGATAATTTCCTGGACACTTACAATCTCCCAAAGCTAAACCAGAAAGAAGTTGAATCCCTGAATAGACCAATAGCAGCCTCTGGAACTGAGGCAATAATTAATCACCTACTAACCAAAAAAAGTCCAGGACCAGATGAATTCACAGCTGAAGTCAACCAGAGGTACAAGGAGGAGCTGGTACCATTCCTTCTGAAACTATTCCAATCAATAGAAAAAGAGGGAATCCTCCCTAACTCATTTTATGAGGCCAACATCATCCTGATACCAAAGCCTGGCAGAGACACAACAAAAAAAAGAGAATTTTAGACCAATATCCTTGATGAACATCGATGCAAAAATCCTCAATAAAATACTGGCAAACCGAATCCAACAGCACATCAAAAACCTTATCCACCATGATCAAGTGGGCTTCATCCCTGGGATGCAAGGCTGGTTCAACATACAGAAATCAATACACGTAATCCAGCATATAAACAGAACCAAAGACAAAAACCACATCATTATCTCAATAGATGCAGAAAAGGCCTTTGACAAAATTCAACAGCCCTCATGCTAAAAACTCTCAATAAATTTGGTATTGATGGAATGTATCTCAAAATAATAAGAGCTATTTATGACAAACCCACAGCCAATATCATACTGAATGGGCAAAAACTGGAAGCATTCCCTTTGAAAACTGGAACAAGATAGGGATGCCCTCTCTCACCACTCCTATTCAACATAGTGTTGGAAGTTCTGGCTAGGGCAATCAGGCAAGAGAAAGAAATCAAGGGTATTCAGTTAGGAAAAGAAGAAGTCAAATTGTCCCTCTTTGCAAATGACATGATTGTATATTTAGAAAACCCCATCATCTCAGCCCAAAATCTCCTTAAGCTGATAAGCAACTTCAGCAAAGTCTCAGGATACAAAATTAATGTGCAAAAATCACAAGCATTCTTATACACCAGTAACAGACAAACAGAGAGCCAAATCAGGAATGAACTTCCATTCACAATTGCTTCAAAGAGAATAAAATACCTAAGAATCCAACTTACAAGGGATGTAAAGGACCTCTTCAAGGAGAACTACAAACCACTGCTCAGTGAAATCAAAGAGGACACAAACAAATGGAAGAACATAGCATGCTCATGGATAGGAAGAATCAATATCGTGAAAATGGCCATACTGCCCAAGGTTATTTATAGATTCAATGCCATCCCCATCAAGCTACCAATGAGTTTCTTCACAGAATTGGAAAAAACTGCTTTAAAGTTCATATGGAACCAAAAAAGAGCCCGCATTGCCAAGACAATCCTAACTCAAAAGGACAAAGCTGGAGGCGTCATGCTACCTGACTTCAAACTATACTACAAGGCTATAGTAACCAAAACAGCATGGTACTGGTACCAAAACAGAGATATAGACCAATGGAACAGAACGGAGCCCTCAGAAATAATGCCACACATCTACAACCCTCTGGTCTTTGACAAACCTGACAAAAACAAGAAATGGGGAAAGGATTCCCTATTTAATAAATGGTGCTGGGAAAATTGGCTAGCCATAAGTAGAAAGCTGAAACTGGATCCTTTCCTTACTCCTTTTACGAAGATTAATTCAAGATGGATTAGAGACTTAAATGTTAGACCTCATATCATAAAAACCCTAGAAGAAAATCAAGGTAGTACCATTTAGGACATAGGCATGGGCAAGGACTTCATGTCTAAAACACCAAAAGCAACGGCAGCAAAAGCCAAAATTGACAAATGGGATCTAATTAAACTAAAGAGCTTCTGCACAGCAAAAGAAACTACCATCAGAGTGCCCAGGCAACCTACAGAATGGGAGAAAATTTTTGCAATCTACTCATCTGACAAAGGGCTAATTTCCAGAATCTACAAAGAACTCAAACAAATATACAAGAAAAAAACAAACAACCCCATCCAAAAGTGGGGAAAGGATATGAACAGACATTTCTCAAAAAAAGACATTCATACAGCCAACAGACACATGACAAAATGCTCATCATCACTCGCCATCAGAGAAATGCAAATCAAAACCACAATGAGATACCATCTCACACCAGTTAGAATGGCAATCATTAAAAAATCAGGAAACAACAGGTGTTGGAGAGGATGTGGAGAAATAGGAACACTTTTACACTGTTGGTGGGATTGTAAACTAGTTCAACCATTATGGAAAACAGTATGGCGATTCCTCAAGGATCTGGAACTAGAAGTACCATATGACCCAGCCATCCCACTACTGGGTATATACCCAAAGGATTATAAATTATTCTACTACAAAGACACATGCACACGTATGTTTATTGCGGCACTGTTCACAATAGCAAAGACTTGGAATCAACCCAAATGTCCATCAGTGACAGAATGTATTAAGAAAATGTGGCACATATACACCATGGAATACTATGCAGCCATAAAAAAGGATGAGTTTGCGTCCTTTGTAGGGACATGGATGCAGCTGGAAACCATTATTCTTAGCAAACTATCACAAGAAGAGAAAACCAAACACCGCATGTTCTCACTCATAGGTGGGAACTGAACAATGAGTTCACTTGGACTCGGGAAGGGGAACATCACACAATGGGGCCTATCATGGGGAGGGGGGAGGGGGGAGGGATTGCATTAGGGAGTTATACCTGATATAAATGATGAATTGATGGGTGCTGACGAGTTGATGGGTGCAGCACACCAACATGACACATGTATACATATGTAACAAACCTGCACATTATGCACATGTACCCTAGAACTTAAAGTATAATAAAATAAAATAAAATAAAACAAAATAAAATAAAATAAATACAATATCAAAATTCTATGGATTCTTTTCTACATTAAGGAAGTTCTCAGTACCTTAGCAATCTGCTTGTAAAATAAGAGCATTGCAGTTGAGAAATGTTAAAGAGTTAATCAGGTACAAAAATCAGTATTTAAACTCAGGTGTTTCAAATGTTTAGCACTTTCATTATTAATTGTTTCCAAGCATGTACAGCCTTTAAAAGTAAAATCTACAGATTCTGGGAAATCTTTATTACAGAAGTCTTCACTTGGCAGGAGTAGAGACGTTGTTAATATAACTAAAATTTTGCCATGAAAATGATGAAACAGTTAAGAAATGGAATAATTATAGAGCTAGCCAGAAATATTTTGTGACAATCTCTGAGTGGCTAAGGCACTATGTACTATAAATATGTAACCATAAGTATGTGAACATATTAAGAAAATTTCATTTTACAAGATAGAGTCAGCCACATCAATAGTCAAAAAATACATAGCAAAGAAAGCAAGCTTACCTTTTTCAAACTAATGTCATGAGTTTGAGATAGTAAGAGTTTAGAGACATAGAATTTCAATAATAATTTCAGTAATATTTATCTTTTATATAATTTTATTATATTTTGAAATGTGGCCTTATCTCATTTAATCTGATTCTTGAAAAAATATAAATGTTACTTATAGACCTGATATGCCTATATTTTTTATAATTTTAAGAGTCTTTTTTATTAAGACAATGTGATGTAAAATGAAAGAGTTTAATTAAGGTCAATTTAAAGAAATATTACATCATCATAATAATATAGTCAGGTATAGACAGCAAAATATCATGTAGATGACATTAAAATGTTTGAATATGGGAAAAAAATAAAAGGAGAGGATATGCCCCTGATATTTATTCTGCCATTCTCCCGAATTTATGGTCCCTCCTACAATTCGATAGGTTTTAAATTCTTAAACTAGAGAAGAGCAACTCATCTCCAGACCGTGGGTTTAAGATATGCGCGTGCACACACACACACACACACATCACCAAAGCCAATGTTTTCTCAACAGACAGACTACCACTTATTAAAGCATAAATAACAAACAACTCTAAGAAATTTATTTTTAAAATGGTACTTGCATAAGGGATATATTAAAAGCAACAACCATTATTCTTACTTTGTACTTAACATTATTTCTAGTCTTCATAATAGCTCTGAAAAGTAGTGGGTTTTTTTCTAATTTTACCATTAAGAAAAATGAAGCTGATAGATTTTAAGAAATTGTCTTAAAGTATCATTGAAGAAATAGAAGAAAGAAGATTGGGCTCCTATAACATTGTTACTGTACTTTTAGCTTCTACTTGTGGTATAGTTTCTACCTTAAATTACACATTTATAAAAACAATTTTTAAATTACCGGTACAAAAATAAGCACATAGACCAATGGAACAGAATAGAGACCCCTAAAATACACCTACAACAAACTCATCTTCAACAAAGTTGACAAAAATAAATGGGAAAGGACACCCTATTCACTAAATAGTGCTGGAAAAACTGGCTAATCACATGCAGAAGAATGAAACTAGATCCCTACCTCTCACCACATACAAAAATAACTCAAGATGGAGTAAAGACTTAAATGTAAGTCTTCAAATTACAAAAAATCTAGAAGAAAATCTAAGAAATACTCTTCTAGACATTGGCCTAGGCAAAGAATTTATGGGAAAAAACCCAAAAGCAAATGCAGCAAAATCAAATGTAGAAAAATGGGACTTAATTAAACTGAAGCACTTCTGCATGGCGAAAGAAATTCTCAATAGAGCAAATAAGCAACCTACAGAATGAAAGCAAATATTTGCAAACTATGCATCTAACAAAGGAGTAATATCTAGAATCTATAAGGAACTTAAACAGATTAACAAACTGATATGGTTTGGCTCTTTGTCCCCACTCAAATCTTATCTTGAATTGTACTCCCATAATTCCCACGTGTTGTGGGAGTGGCCTGATGGGAGATAATTTGAATCATGGAAGCAGTTTCCCCCATACTGTTTTCGTGGTAGTCTCACGAGATCTGATAGTTTTATCAGGGGTTTCCACTTTTGCATCTTCCTCATTTTCTCTCGCCGCCACCATGTGGAAGGTGCCTTTCACTACCTGCCATGATTCTGAGGCCTCCCCAGTCATGTGGAACTGTGAGTCCAATTAAACCTCTTTTTCTTCCCAGTCTTGGTATGTCTTAATCAGCAGTGTGAAAACGGACTAATACACAAGCAAAAACCAAACAACCCCATTACAAAGTGGGCAAAGGACATTAACACTTCTCAGAAAAAGACATACAAGTGGCCAAGAAATATATTCAAAAATGCTCAACATCACTAATCACCAGAGAGATGCAAATCACATCACAGAGATTAAAACCACAATGAGATAGCATCTCATACCAATCAGAATGGCTGTAATCAAAAGCCAAAACATAACAGATGTTGGCAAGGTTGCAGAGAAAAGGAAATGTTCATACACTGCTGAGGGAAATGTACATTAGTTCAGCCCTTGCGGAAAGCAGTTTGGAGTTTTCTCAAAGAAATAAAAATAGAACTACCATTCGACCCAGCAATCCCATTACTGGGTATATACCCAAAGGAAAATAAATTGTTCTACCAAAAAGCACATGCACTCATATATTCATCACACCACTATTCACAATAGCAAAGACATGGAATCAACCTAGGTGCCCATCAATGGTGGATTAGATAAAGAAAATGTGGTACATACACATCATGGAATACTATGCAGCCATTTAAAAAATTTTTTTTAATTACGTCCTTTGCAGCAACATGGATGCAGCTAGAGGCTGTTATTCTAAGTGAACTAACACAGAAGTGTAAAACCAAATATTGCATGTTTTCACTGATAAGAGGGAGCTAAATCTTGGGTTCACAAGGACATACAGATGGAAGCATTACACACTGGGGCCTCCAAAAGGAAAGAGGGAGGCAGTAAAGGAGGGAGGCAAGGACTGAAAAACTTCCTATTGGATACTATATTTTCTGTCTGGATAATGGGATCAATAGAAGTACAAACCTCAGCACCATGCAATATACCTCTGTAACAATCCTGCACATGTACCCCCAATTCTAAAATAAAAATGGAAATTTTTCAAAAGCAATTTAAAAAATGACAATACCTGTCTTGTTTATCTTACAGATACTAGTGAGAGTCAATTAAGATTATTGATGGGAATATCCTTTGAAAAGTATTAATAACAATAAAAGTGTAAGGCATATTTTGTATTTTTCAAAAAAAAAAATATGGAAGCTTCACTGAGTATTGTCCAATGAAAGAAACACATTTCCTCTGTTGATGTTAGCATCTTAGGAACTGTCTGCCTCTGAGTACAGTCCTCCTGTTCACTTAGAAAGACTTATAGGTACCGGCCAGGATTTTTTTCAATATGCTTAATGCAGTAAAAATGAATAAAGTAGTCCAGGCGCGGTGGCTCACGCCTGTAATCCCAGCACTTTGGAGGCCGAGGTGGGCGGATCACAAGGTCAGGAGATTGAGACCATCCTGACTAAAACGGTGAAACCTCGTCTCTATAAAAATACAAAAAAATTAGCCGGGTGTGGTAGCGGGCGCCTGTAGTCCGAGCTATTCGGGAGGCTGAGGCAGGAGAATGGCATGAACCTGGGAGGTGGAGCTTGCAGTGAGCCAAGATCGCGTCACTGCACTCCAGCCTGGGCCACAGAGGGAGACTCCATGAAAAAAAAAAAAAAAAAAATGAATAAAGTGATATCCCTGGCCCATGGTCATTGTCAGATCACCACCCAAGCACAATGTCTTCCTTGGAAAGGAGCAAATTCACCAGTTTGGGGCCACTGTATTCATCAGAGTAGTAATACCAGCAACTGTAACAAACTCCCAATTTCCAGTGGCTTAACACTATAACTAAGGCTATTATCTTACTTATGTCACAGTCTAATGCATGTTGGGTGGCTCTTCTTCAGGCTGCCTCCTTTTTGTGGCTTTGACATTATTTAACAGTTAGATGAGAGAATAATGGGAGTATGAGGAAGGCATGTCAGATACTTACCATCTCAGCTGTTGCAGCCTTAACTTCTCATAATCCTTAGGCTAAGCTAGTCACATGGCCAACTAACTGTGAGACAATGCAGTTAGAGGCTGGACAATGCAGAGGAACACAAAGGACAGTGGTGGGCAGTAATGGTCTCCACAGGGCTCCATAAGCCTTAGTCCTAGCTCAGCAAACCACTTTCTGGTCCTACACACATAACTGTAGCACAATCCACTCAGATAGAAACATTTGGTCATGTCTTTATTAAGATAAAATCAGATGAGATGCAATAGCATGCAATGGGAAGAGAGGAGATAGGATGAGTAGACTGGCTCCTTACAAGCATCTGTATACCACTAGCACCTGCACCATGTCTGTGCACTATACAGATGCTGGTATACCATCCTAAAAAATGAGCAGTGTGCATCTGTTCCATAACAAAACAAAAGAATAATAGGTGACAGCAAATATCTAAAGAAGATGCCTCTTTCAGCAAACGTAGGCTTAAGTTGTATGGTTCTCAGTAGTCTTTAATTATGATACATTTAATGAGGTTTAAGGATGGCAGGAGGCAGAGCAGTGATCCTCCTCTTTTCCTGGCTTTAATTTGGTTCCACAATATCTAAGCAGGCATAAACTACCTTCTTCACTCCATTCCTCAATTTTCAACTCTTTTTCTTTCCTTGTCTCTCCTGCTTTGCTCTCCAGATGGTTTTCTCCTTCAAATCCCCCTCCTTGATTTTCTTTCCCTCTCCTAATACCAATAGCATGAGGGTTGGAGCAGATGTGGTCAAGATTTGACATGTGGTTAATGTTGGACAAATGTGAGCAAAACAAAGTGTGATCAGTCATTAAAGAGAATTCTAGGTTTAAAAGGGACTCTAAAAATTGTGGATTTCACAAACAAGGGGTACAAGTAGCAATTTCCTGCCCATCAATTATGATTTAAACTCCATTGGTATTATTTCTTTTAGCTATTGATATTCTGTGTAAGATTCTGTGCCAAAAAATACGAAAAAGAGTGATGAGGACCGGTATTCTTATCTTATGAAAAAGAGAAATGAGTTATGGAAGATAATGTCTTGGCCAAAGTCATACGATGAGTGATTGAGGGAAAGACGGAGGGAGGGCTACAATTGCACTGCCCAGTATGACAGCCACCAAGCACACATTGCTCTTGAGAATTAAAAATGTGATTAGTCCAAACTGAGATGTGCCATGGTGTACAATACACATTGGGTTTCAAAGACTTAGTAAAAAGGACATAAAGTATTTCAATAATTTTTTGTTCCAATTACCTTCCAAAATTATAATATTTCTGTATTGGATTAAATAAAATATATTATTAAAATTAACCTAATTATTTATTTTTCATGGGGCTACCAGAAAATTTTAAAGTATATCTGTCACTCAAAATATATTTCTATTGCACAGTGCTAAACTAGGATACAGATCTTTTGTTGCTATGAGAGTTCTTTCCCTTGCCACAGTATTACTTTTATTTGCTTTGTTTGTTAGTTTGTCCATTTGTTTGTTGGCATGATTACTTTCTTAAGCACCAATCATAACCCCATCAAGACCTTATCACTTTTGTCAACCTTAAATCAAAAGAAATGTAAGTAAAAAAATCTAATCCTTCTGCCTTCCTCCAAATGTGAACATGCTTTTCTATGCAGAGACAATTATTCATATGTACCCTTTATGTCACTCTGATTTTGCCTCACTGAGATGTAGGTGGCCTTAGAGCATCAGCTCCATACTTGAATCTTTCACACACACCAAGGATACTGCAGGCTCAGTGTCTGCTAATTCAGTGGAACTCTTTTGCAGGTTAGGACTTCAGCAAATGCCCAGGCAGTCCAGCTATCTGTAGAAAGGCCTGGCCTCATGGTTTGGAGAGTTTGCTTTATTGAAATGGAAAAACTGTTACTAGTTCAGCTACTCAGTCTTCCCTCCAGTCACAATCTGCTTTTTAGATCATCTACTTTTTATCAAGTTCTTCTCTGACAGGAATTAAAATAGGACAGAGTTCATAGGGCTCAGGACCAGTGCTTTTTATTTCCATTGTGGACTTGGAGAGAAATTGAAAATAAAAATTTCCTTTAGATGGAAGAGGAAGAGAAGAGTTGGAGAGAATACAATCTTCTGCTATTGTTGTATTGCCTTCTATTCCTTTTTTTTTTTTTTTTTTTTTTTTGGTTTATTGCTCTCTTTTATTCTGGTCTTATCCTCCCGTCCTATTTTTCTCTGACTGTTTGTCACTAAAGGCTTGGTGGTAGAATAGAACAGCCTTTCAATCAGGCAGAATCTGATAGCCTACTATATGCCAAAGATCTGACATTGTGCAGTGTGCTGCAGGAGAAAGAAATGGACCACAAAGGGCCATCCCTGTGACATAATGCCCTGTGACATTTTCCAAAGGGTTCTATCCATTTTTGCATTCAGAGAAAGTGAAAAGCCCATCTTAAGGCGATTACTTTCTTTTTTTTTTCAATCACACAAATAACCATAGAGATGAATATAACACACACAGATGTACTTCTGCTTCCCCAAAGTCTTAACTTTTTATATTTGCTTCAAATCTTTATAATGCTCTTAAGGAGATTGCTTCTGTACACAGTGTCCTTGGAGCTCAAGCCCAGTCAGAGATATCTGATTGGTGGTTAGTCTTTTTATTTTTATTAACTTCTATCTCATTGATCCTTGTTGTTAAACCTTAATAGGAGTTTGCCTATGGCAAGGTCATGGATTAGAGGTTTTGTTGCCACCAAGGAGTAGCAATGTCATTAGCAAACTCTGTCCGTCTGAGCTTCTGCATTGTTGGTATCTTTCAAATGTCTCCATCATCTACTGTTGAATGTCTCTATTATTTTTGCAATAACTTCTAATGGAGGTGTTTTTCTCAGGACATATGTTCTGAAGCTTATGAAGGAAATCATGGTGTATTACCTGAATAGGTATTTTTTTCTCTTTGAAGATTTGTTCAGTGGAAACACAAAGGTCATTCACTTAGCAACCACTCCTACCGTTGACCCACGACATGAGAAGCAGAGGTGATTCTAGAGAAAGATGATCAGTCCAAGCTCAGCTTTTACTGGCAACCAGGAAGATTCCAGATTCTAAGGACAAACATAAATCCTGCCCCCAGAAGCAGAACCGATTCCTCTCAAATTGTCATCAGAGCTAAACTATAAAAACCACAGCTGTCACCCGAGCCCCCATTCTCAACACCCAGCTTCTGCTTGCCATTTTGAGTGATTATCAGCCACATCTTTGTCCAGATTCTGAGGGCCCCAGCCCATTCCCCTGGACAGTCTGTCACATTCTCTCCAAAGCGCATCTGTTCAGAGGCATTAATGTCGCACTTTAATTCAAATCACTTTATCCTTTATTGTCCTGAAATAAACAAGAAAGGAAGTAGGAGGAGGTGGAGGAAGAGAGGACAGATTTGTAGCAGGAAACAGAGACTGACCCTGTACCTATGTTTAGGTCAAGGAAAAGGTAGAAGGGAAGAGGGAAGAGTCGGTAATTAAACCCAGTAAGCTGCTTTCCTGAATTACCAAGCAAGGTCAGGAGTAAGACTTGATTTTACAAAAGATATAAATCAAATAATCTAAATCCATCTTTTAGGACACATTTTGAATTCAATGCTCTTGTCCCCTCTATTAGTTTTATATTATTGTGTAACATCTTACTGCAAAAATAGAGGCTTAAAATAACTAACATTTATCATTTTATAGTTTCTCTGAATCAGAAATCCAGACACAGCTTAGATGGGTATGTGTGGCTCAGGTTGTCTCATAAAACTGCAGTCATGCTATGGGCCGGGGCTATAGTCTTATCTGAACACTTGACTGAGGGAGGTCTATTTCCAAACACATTCATGTGGTCATTGGCAAGATGCAATTCCTCACACCAAGGATGCTTCTAGGACCACTGTCTGCTAACTCAGTGAAAACACTTGGGCAGTTTAGAACCCCAGCAAATGCTGAGGCTGCTCAACAACCCTCAGAGAGACCTGGCCTCATTGTGTTGGGAGTCTGTTGTTATTAAAACAGAAAAACGATTACTAGTCCAACTACTGAGTCTTCTCTGTAGTCCCAACCTAATTTCTATATGATCTTTATAGTGAGACTTCCACAGGGCTGTCTGGTAACATTGCAGATGGCTTTCCCAAGGGTGGGCATCCAAAAGAGAACAACAGAATATTCCCAAAATAAAAGTCACGTTATTTTTATAACCTAATCTTAGAAGGTTATTTTTTTAAAAAAAGCATGTAATGTAGAAGTTATATCTGAACACTTCTGCAGCATTCTGTTGAGCAGAAGTGGATCAATTAGTCCAAGTCACATTTAAGGAGGGAGGATTATTCAAAAGCATGAATACTTGGGATCATTAAGACGATCTTAGAGGCCATCTATTGCATTCTTTATCACTGAGTCACTTTAATGTAAGGGTTTGTTTTGTGTACATTTATAGAATTTGTTTCTTAAAGTTTTATTGATCAAGTTAGAGGTAACGTATAAAAAGTGTTACAACATGATGGATGATTTAGCCATAAACAATCTGACTGAAAGCAATTTTGTGGAAATAGAGTGGTCCAACAACAATTTGGTCAAAATATATCCTAGTCACTGGAGAAATAGATATATAAACACAAAATAAAAGTAGAAACTTCCCAAGTCCTAAAAGGCAGAAAAAAAATTCCTGAAGATTCATAGGGGTTACAAAACAACTTTCCATGATGTACCAAAATAAAAAATGTCATGAAACTAGAGACAGGCTATTCCTACTCCAACACATGATTATATTGGTCAGCTTGCTTCATATGAAATTGTATTTGGTTAAATTGCCCTCAGTTGAATTACCCTATCTTGTTAGAAAAAAATTACAATTCACTTTGGAGCAAATTTGTTGCCAGCATTTTATGTAAAGATTTCCAGAGTCAGCGATTAGTGCTAGAAAGCTGAGAGATGGTGCCAAGTAGCAAATTACTCCAAAACTTAATGGTTTAAAATAACAGTAATAATTTGTCATGTCTCATGTTTTCTGTGGGTCAAGAATTTGAGGATAACTTAGCTGGATATTCTCACTTGGGATTTCTTACGAAAGAAGAATGCAGTCAGATGTCAGATGTAGCTGCAATCAACTGAAGATTGACAAGGGTTGGGCCACTTCCTAAGTGGCACAATCACATGGTTGTCCTGTTGGTTCTGGATATTGGTGGAAACCTCTGCCATAGCACCTCCATGGAGCTCCTTGAGTATGTGTTATGGCATGGCAGCTAGCATCCCCCAGAGTAGAGGATCTAAGACATAAAGGTGGAAGATGCAATGCCTTTAATGACTCAGCCTCAAGGGCCACATACTGTGATTCCCAGCATATTTTACTGGTCACACAGAACCAGCCCTGATTCAAAGTGAAGGAACACTATACAAGAGTGTGAATTCTAGGAGATATGAATCATTGGGGGTCATCTTGGAGGCTAGCTATCATACAAACAAAGGAGATGGGCCACAACCAGTCAGGTTTTTACAAATCCTCCTCTCAAAGACCTTTTGTCTTATTACAGAGATAAATACTGCCTCTCCTTGGCTTCTATAGAGCGTAAGTCAAAGTGAATTGAGACTTTCAGGCTGCATCCAAGATGGGCAATTGAAGTACAGTTTATGGGAAGAGTCAGCCTTTAACCTAAGAGTGGCCTGGTGGAATAATAGGGACATAAGGGAAGGCTCTTACCCAGTAAAATATCAGTCCTACTCCTAGGGCAATAAAGCTTAAATTCCTCTAGAAACAGGAAAAAAAAATGTTATTACATAGCTATAGGAAAATCTTAAAGTGGAAACACCCACAAAGAAATGTAACATACTGATCTAAATTTGCATCAAGATATGAATAATTTGTGACAGATACTGTTCTGAGAAGAAGCTTTCAGAGAGGTTGGGCAACAAAAAGAAAGTGAAAAGAACCTTACAAAAAATATGGTAGAGGCTTCCAAAGAAGTAAAAGTTAAATCACTGACGTCATTTTTCCCAGACCCACACTTGTTCTGTAGCAGTTCAAAGAGAGAATTATAGAAAATAAGATATAGTAGCCAGGCCAGGCACAGTGGCTCACGCCTCTAATCTCAACACTTTGGGTAGCTGAGACAAGAGGATTGCTTGAACCCAGGAGTTTGAAGCCAGCCTGGGCAACCTGTTGACATCTCATCACTACAAAAAAATGTTAACAATTAGCTGGGCATAGTGGTGCATGCCTGTGGTCCCAGCTACTTGGGAGGCCAAGGCAGAAGGATCACTTCAGCCTAGGAGATTGAGGCTGCAGTGAGCCATTATCATGCCACTACACCCCAGCCTGGGTAACAGAATGAGACCCTCTCTTAATAAAATAAATAAATAAATAAATAAATAAATAAATAAATAAATAAATAAATAAAATGAAAGTTATAGTAGTCAAAGACTAGAAACGGATGCTAAAATAGCATGCAGTTAGAAACCAGTAATTTAAAGAAATGTAATTTTAGACCAGTGATTAAAGGCTGTAGTTAGACTATGACTTATTTTTGCCTATTGATGAATGGTAGCTCCTTACATGTCACTCTGCTGTTATACCTTTAACAGCTCTTACCTAAGGCAGTATCAATAGGAGAAGCACAGAGAAAGAGGAGATGGCATGGGAATCTGCAGAGGTACAGTCATAAACTACACTTGAACCAGAAATGAATTACTACAACTGAACTTCTGCTGATCCTTTACACTATCTGGAATTGTTACAAATGGGCAGAAAAAAAAGTATACCAACCTTGGCCTGTATTCCCACAAATGACTAAGAGCTGGCTGTGTAAAAAGTTTTAGGTCAAATCTCGTGACAATGAGCTTCAAGAAGCATAAAGGGATGTCCCAGTGCTTCCAGGATTTTACAATTTGGTTGTACCAAATATTGCTCAATATCACTCTCAAATACCTGAACACCATTTTAAGGAAATAGTCCCTATTCAAATTGATTATGACCCAAGATACATAGATCACAGGCTACAATTTCCAAAAATGTGGATATTTTAATACCTAATTCCTTTGCCATTTTCCTTCCAGAACCAACTCTGCTAACACATTCCCTCTTTCTGCTAGAAAAGAAAAAAATGCCACCATCTTTAATTTTCTCGATCAGTCATGGCCACAAGATACCATTTTTTCATTACCAATGAGTGCATCTAGGGACCATTGTGCTCACATACTCTACCATGCAATCAAATGTTTCTTATTTTGAATTTAGAGGAAAATTCATTGGTGCAATTAGAAATTCTACACACATACACGTTAGAAAACATACTTAATCAGAGTACCAGCATAAGTAGAAGTGTTCTCTTTAGCGGAGCCCTTCACAAATGAGACAAAACCTGTGATGTATTTGTCTCTAGCAAGACACTACAGAATGCAGAACTTGATGCAGGTTTAAAATAGTGTCCCTTGCCCTCTCCTTCGATTAGACTTTAATGAGCTGTGTCTGTCATGTTCACTGTTGTATCTTGGTAAGCAATATGGTGCCTATCATATAGTAGAAGTTCAATATTTGTGGAATGAATAAATGTGGATAAATAATAAATGAGTCAATGAAACATATTACAATTATTCCCCCATCCATCTATGAACTAATTTCAATCATCTTATAAGTTTTTCCAAACCCTAACTCCAGCTCGATATTCCAGATTCATCTGGATTCCCAGCACTCTTTCTCATCTTCTTACCAGTTGGCCCCGATTTTCAGACACCCATTTACCCCCTCCTCCCTTCCCAAACTCCCTCTAGTCCCTACTGACCCCTGCAGTTGAGACCGGCGTTCTTCTATCTTCACGTACAGAACAAAATTAAAACGTGTGCAAGAGAAATGAGAGCTCAAGAAAAAACACCTACTAGCCTTTACTATGCCCCCATTCAAACCCTGATTTTAATCATTTGTGCATATATGTATTAGCGCATTCATTCTTTCAACAAATAATAGAGTGACTTCTGAATTCTGTTATTCATATTGATACATACATACATCCGATATGGAACCTCCAGTAGTTGCAGTTCAATAATCAAGATCTGGGCTGGGCGCGGTGGCTCACACCTGTAATCCCAACACTTTGGGAGGCCGAGGAGGGTGGAACATCTGAGGTCAGGAGTTTGAGACCAGTCTGACCGACATGGTGAAACCCCGTCTCTACTAAAAATACAAAAATTAGCCAGGCGTGGTGGTGGGCACCTGTAATCCCAGTTACTTGGGAGGCTGAGGCAGTAGAATCACTTGAACTCAGGAGACAGAGGTTGCAGTGAGCCAAGATCATGCCATTGCACTCCAGCCTAAACATCAAGAGTGAGACTCCGTCTCAAAAATCATCATCATCATCATCATCATCAAGATCTGGCAAAGAAGGAAATTATTCCTAGTGCTGAAATGCCAAGTTACTCCTGGTGCTGAATCCCATTTCAGTGATGAGTATAGGGAAACAAATATTACTGAGTCTCTACTATGTGCCAGGCACTGTACTGCACACTTTTCTTTTTTTTTTTTTTTTTTGAGACGGAGTCTTGCTCTGTCGCCCGAGCTGGAGTGCAGTGGCCAGATCTCAGCTCACTGCAAGCTCCGCCTCCCGGGTTTACGCCATTCTCCTGCCTCAGCCTCCGGAGTAGCTGGGACTACAGGCACCCGCCACCTCGCCCGGCTAGTTTTTTTTTTGTATTTTTAGTAGAGACGGGGTTTCACCGTGTTAGCCAGGATGGTCTCGATCTCCTGACCTCGTGATCCGCCCGTCTCGGCCTCCCAAAGTGCTGGGATTACAGGCTTGAGCCACCGCGCCCGGCCCACACTTTTCATATGTCATGAAGAATCATTACTATGGAACTTGAATAATGTCGCTGGATACTGTTTTAGTACATTGAGCCTGTGTGTCCAAGACAGGCCTCCAGCTCCCTACACTTCAAGTCCTCTGGCTTTTGTAAAACAACTGAGTCACAGGTAACAGATGCAACTGTAACTATCAAGACACAGATCTTGCTTGTGTTTACAGAATTGTGATCCCACCAGAGGAAACACTGGTTCCCTTGCCTGTGTTTACAGAACTGTAAGCCCTCCAAAAGAACTCTTTGTTCGATGTTAGATTACAATTGCATTACTCTCCAGCTTTACAAGAAACCTAACTTCCAATTAGTCATAAAGAGGATGACTGAGTATCTGAGACAGAATATTAATAAAATCAAGAATACACTCACTGTAATATGTTTATGGCTTTATTAAATTTTGATCAGGATGGGTATAGTGGCTCACGCCTATAATTCCAGAACTTTAGGAGGCTGAGACAGGCAGGTTGCTTGAGGTCAGGAGTTTGAGCTCAGCCTGGCCAACAGGGTGAAACCCTGTCTCTACTAAAAATACAAAAGTTAGCCGGATGTGGTGACGCATGCCTATAATCGCAGCTACTTGGGAGGCTAAGGTGGGAAGATCACCTGAGCCTTAGGAGGTCGAGGCTGCAGTGAGCTATGATCGCACCACTGCAATCTAGCCTGGGCAACAGAGTGAGACTCTGTCTCAGATATATATAAATTCAATAAATAAATAAGTATTGATCAAAGAATACATCCATATCCTTTTCTTTTCTCATTTGAAACTGTGTCTTCTTTCCCGCTCCCTGCCCTTGTTCTCTGTTTCCCCTTCCCATCTCTGAATGTAAATGGTTGTTTTCACATTCTTTGGATTTGGGCACAATGAGTACAGCCCACCATCCAAAATGCTTCTAGGTTTGAAGGCCTCCTTCTGAGCATCAAGAAAGTTGAGATGATTTGCCAGGTGTGTGAGTTCTTACTGTGTGCCAAAGTAATGCGCCAAATCACTTGGGAAGAGACCTAAGATTTTCCAGTGTCTAGATGAGCCAATGAAATATGCTTTTAAATGTTTGAAATATAAATTGACTACATTTTGTGAAAAGATTCTCTGTTATAACTGGAACCTGGCAAGAGTAGGAGCAACCTGAGGGGACTTTCTCCTCTCTGACTTGAAAGCCCTGGGGAAGTGGGGTTTCACTTTTACGCAGGTCTGGTTGCCAATGAATTCAGTATGATTGAACCTCACATTTTAGGTGCCAGGAAATTTTCATTAAAAATAAAACTCTTGAAACTTGACCTTTTATGATCATAAAATTCCACACCATTTAGCACATTAACAGCACCTGAAATGATGAGTGAACATCTTGATTTAGTTTAGCATAGAAAGCATCTGATAAAATGGGATCCTTAGGGGCATCTCTGAGGTTTTATAATTACCATGAGCTGTCATCAGTACATTATATCTGTTGTCTTCCTGATTCATTACGATCGTTAAAGCTAAATCCACTGTAAGTACAATGGTGGAAATGTCCATAGGCCATCCACCATGTATTCTGTAGATGAACAGAACCAACAGGGCAGATAAAGTCTGAATAAAGCAACAGAAAAGACTTAGCTTTAACTTGGAGCCCCTTCTAAACTGGGGCTATTTCACAAAACCTTTGATTCCTCACCACCTTCCTTTCCAAAAGTACAAAGCCAAAAGGAAATGAGGATAGAAGAGTGATCTGTCAGAGGTTTCATAATTATGTAAAAGTTCACTACCCTTCCTTCCGAAAGCACAAAAAGTCAAAAAGGAAATGAGGATAAGAGAGTGATGTGTCAGAAGGTTTTATAAATATATGAATGTTTATTTACACTAAATAAAATTATAATTTCCCCAATGTTTCAGAGTTTCAAAGTATTCCTGTCTTATTTTTGTCTCAACCAAGCCCTGCTCTACAAATATTTACATGATCATATTTCAGGAAATTGAAGAACTGAGAACATTCTCCAGATAATTCACTGTAAATTATTATCACCAATAATATGTTCTAGCTCCTAAATTTCTCTTCTTCTGAAGAAAATATTATATTTGGATGATGATGATGAGTCTCACAACCCCAGTCACATTCTGTTTCTTTGTGCCTGGGTAGGTCATGAATACTGAGGACTTCCTCCTTTTCTTATTTTTTTTATATGCAGATAAAACCCTACAAGGAAATTCACACAAATATTAATAATAATTAACTATAGATAGTGGGATAAAGAGTTATAAGTTTTTAATATTTTCAAAATTTTTAACTAGAATAATGTACTTTTCAAATAAGGAGGGAAAAGACTATAAAGTTTGTTTGAAGAAAGGTTCTAGGGCCCAGTTCTCATTTAATTAGAGTTTTTCCATGTAGATGGATGACACTCAATTACCTGGAGTTTATCTACAGCACTTCATCTTCATGCATGATGAAGGACTCCCAAGTTTTTGTATTCACAACCCTGAACTTTTTCTGCCACCTCTCACCAATTAACCTTTTTCTGCATCCTGACAAAATGGAATTTTCCTCTAAATTGTTTCTCAACCCACATACTTCTTCAGGGAGAATCAATGTAAGAAGCTACCATCCCCTACCAATGTATGAAACAAGGCCCTGAATATAAGACCTTAACCATCTGCATTTATGCAACTCCTACTGATTGAGTAATTGAGAAGGCTTGGCAGATTCTAATCTGGTCACACTAGATTCTAGTTCTGCCTCTTGGAATCATAGAAGGAATAGAATACATAATTCTTCATTCCCTGTCTTCAAGTTCTGGGAAGCCTCTCAGGGTTAAACAGCTGCCACATTCCACCTGTAATATAGATACATGCAGTGGAAGGTTAAATGATCCCAAAAGTGAGTTTGTGCTTGAGCACAGAGAAAATTTTAAAGTGCTTTGAGATCTTTGGGGATAGAAATATACATAGTTCCTAACTAAAAGAGATGGTATTTGTTGAATTTGAAGCTTAAACATTCTTCTAAATGGCCATACCTATCAGCTAAATGAAATGGAGAGAAGAAAAAAGACAGAAACAGATTCAACGAAGCATTAGATACCCAAAAGACGTGTTCAGTTGATTAAAGCTTTTTTTTAGTCAGCTTGCTTTGATGTTGCCTAGACATCTATTCTAGAAGAAAGGGGAAATTCACCTTCTCTGATGTCTGCTAACATCCTTTAGGACTTGACAAGGTAATGGGGGTGAGACAGCAGTGTCTCACCCAAAGGGACAATTGATAAATAATCTTCAAAGGGAGAATGCTTGGAAGCAAAATTGTCTTACCTTTGTAAGATGTCCATGTTGGACATCATGAAATAAATAAGAATAGGTGAGATATCTTCTCCATAACGCTTCCCATTGTTTGTCTAATGCACCCAATATGATTTTTTAAATATCTAGGAATACTTACATATCTTAGGAATTACAATGAGACATTATTCAGTAAACCTACGGAAAACAAAATTCACTTTTAAGTTTAGATGCCATAAAAAGGACACTTTGGTCTGCCTCAAGAATTTTGATCATTAGCCTAATAAGACCTGCTGGCTACACTGCACTGCCAAAACAACAACAACAACAACAACAAACACACAAGAAAATGTAGAGTCTTGTCTCCAGTGTAACTCAAATAAAATGCTTAGGTTTTTATTAATCATTAGAAATGAATCTCTATTTAGAGATTCAGAATAGTAGCATCAAATTGTATATTATAAAAACACATAAATGCTGCCTAAGACCAACCTTTAGGTTACCTGGAGGCCTCTCAAAACAATACTACAGGAGTCGTGGGTCTAAAGGAGAGCACACAGAATAAAAAACAGAAAAAAAGGATCTGCTCTGGACCTTACCTTGTTTATAACCTCATGTGGATCACTTCACTTAAATCAAATTATCTGTGCATGAACATCGAGGTCTAAATGTTTTTACATTAAGTATGAATATTCTTCCTATAACAGGTGATTTGGCAAAAAATGCCCTCTGATTGATTGTGTGGACATCCTTTCTCACATTTTAAGGGAATAACACAACTCACAGCCCAGAATGGTATAAAGATAGCTGCTTTATTATTAAGGTTGGAGTACATATCGACATCTTATTTTTTTAAGTTTATCTTAAGATTAAGTTCTGCAATTTTCACCTTTTTAAAAACAAATCTTTTCCTAATGGTTCCAGCTTCAAGTGTTTATTAGATCACACAGACATCTGTCAACAGAAATAATTACTCTTTTCCCATAAAGGAAGATAAGGAAAGACCTCTCTGGAAATTGTGAAATTTCTAGAGGATGAGGCACCTACTTCTGCAAAGATTATCTGAGATTTAGAAATTTATGCAAAAAATTACAGATTCAATGCTATTCCTTTCAAACTACCAATATCATTCTTTACAGAATTAGAAAAAACAATTCTAAAATTCATATGGGACCAAAAGGGAGTATGAATAGCCAAAGAAATCCTAAGCATCACACTACCTGAATTCCAACTATACTATAGACCCACAGTAACCAAAACAGCTTGGTACTGGTACAAAAATAGGCAAATAGACCAATGGAACAGAATAGAAAAATCATAAGTAAAGCCACATACCTACAACCATCTGATCATCCATAAGGCTGACAAAAACAAGCAATGGGGAAAGGACTCCTTATCAGTAAATGGTGCTCGGATAACTATTAATAGCTAGGCATATCCAGAAGATTGAAACCAGATCCCTACCTCTTACAATATATAAAAACTAACTCAAACTATATTAAATATTTAAATGTAAGACCTTGAACTATAAAAATCCTGGAAGGCAACCTAGGAAATACTCTTCTCAACATCAGCCTTGGCAAAGAACTTTTGCCTAAGTCCCCAAAAGCAATTGAATCAAAAACAAAAATAGACAAGTGGGGCCTAATTAAACTAAAGAGTTTCTGCACAGCAAAAGAAACTATGAACAGAGCAAACAGACAGAACAGGAGAAGATATTTGCAAACTATGCATCCAACAAAGGCCTAATACCCAGAATGTATAGAGAACTTAAACAAATCAACAAGCAAAAAACAAATAACCCAATTAAAATATGGGCAAAAGAGGCCAGGCATGGTGGCTCACACCTGTAATCCCAGCACTTTGGGAGGCTAAGGTGGGTGGATCACAAGGTCAGGAGATCAAGACCATCCTGGCTAACACGGCAAAATCCCGTCTCTACCAAAAAATACAATAAAAAAAAAAAAAATTGCCAGATATGGTGGCAGGCACCTGTGGTCCCAGCTACTCGGGAGGCTGAGGCAGGAGAATGGTGTGAACCCAGGAGGTGGAGCTTGCAGTGAGCCTAGATCACGCCACTGCACTCTAGCCTGGGCAACAGAGTGAGACTCCATCTAAAAAAAAAAAAAAAAAAAAAAAAAACGGCAAAAGATATGAACAGACACTTCTCAAAAGAAAACATACATGTGGCCAGCAAACATATGAAAAAATGCTTGGCATCATTAATCATGAGGGAAATGCAAATCAAAACCACAATGAGATACCATCTCCCACCAGTCAAAATGGCATTATTAAGAAGTCAAAAAATAACAGACTTTGGCAAGCCTGCAGAAAAAAAGGAAGCACTTATACATTGTTGATGGGAATGTAACTTAGTCCAGCCACCGTGGAAAGCAATCTGAAGATTTCTCAAAGAACTTGAAACAGAGCTACCATTCAACCCAACAATCCCATTACTGGGTATACACCCAAAAGAAAATAAATTGTTCTACCAAAAAGACACTTGCACTCATATGTTCACTGCTGCACTATTCGCAATAGCAAAGACATAGAGTTAACCCAGGTGCCTATCAGTGGTAGACTGGATAAAGAAAATATGGTACATGTACACCATGGAATACTATGCAGCCATAAAACAATGAAATCACGTCCTTTGCAGTAACATGGATGGAGCTGGAGGTCATAATCCTAAACAACACAGGAACAAAAAACCAAGTATCACAAGTTCTTAGTTATAAGTGGGAGCTAAGCACTGAGCACACATGAACAGAAATATGAGAACAATAGACACCATGGACTACTGGGTGGGAGGGTTTAAAAAAACTACCTATCAGGTACTATGCTCACCACCTGGGTAATGGGATCTGTACTCCAAACTTCAACATCATGCAATATTTCCATGTGACAATTCTGCAGTTGTCATTTGAAAGGTGGTATTTTAAAAGAGGCATACTGTACTTCTTAGAGCAACCAATAAAAATTAATAAAAAAGATTTTTTAAAAAGAAATTTATACACAGAATTTTCCTCAATAGTTTTTCAATTGAAAGTCATGTCTTCGTGGTAAAAACAGAGATGCTAGCAGCAAGAGCAACTAGGGTTAATTCTGACTCCAGATGGATTTCTGGTCTACACTGATAGGTTGGCCATTAGCATTGTTCAGATTCTTATATAAATTGTATAGACTCCCACAGGATGGACATAAACCACATTTAGGTGGAAACTAAATCATTGACAGAGAGTTTCAACAAAACACTAACTGGATAACCTTTTCTTTCTTATGCTATAGCCAGGAGGACATCTGAAAGGATTGAATCACAAGGGGAAACATTTCTAACCCCAGGCACAGAATGTTCTTCACAACATTTGGCCATGCAAATATGTATAAAATCCTCCCACTTCTTTAGAAAATAACATTGGAATTAACAAAATAGCTCTGCATTGAAAGATAAACCTTTCAGCATTTCTGAATATGTGTAAGTTTGTACACATATCAGCTAGTTAGAAAATACGTAACTGGAAATGCGCAAATACAATTCGTGGAATCCGTAATGTTTTGATAGAGACTATTTTAAAGCTGATCTTTGTACAATCTGGAAGAAAATGAGGATTTTTAAATGATCTCAATTAGTAAATCAGCTGTATAGAAAAATTAGGTTTGCATAGGGCAGCGATCAGCATAAACGAGAACGAAGCATGAAAACAGATCACTAGATTACAAAACCAGCACCTGAAAGTGGGGGATCTATTGGACATTCCACGCTCTCCACTTCTGGTTAACGAAATCAAAGATAGTGCTGTGAGGATGAATTGAATAACTAATATCAAAACCACACTGCAATGATAACTGAATTATTCATAATTAATCATTCTAAACCATTTTCCAGTGATACCAAACTTCTCCCTAATTACTAAATTCAAATGAAGTCATGTTGGACTCATTACTAACCTCCCTCCATAATATCCAGACAATCATAGGTTTTTCCAGATATCCCTTTACTGCCACTTGCATTATCTTTCTTCTCCTTCCTGTATATCAGTTTTTCATCAGTCAGTATCTGAATTACCCAACAATCTTTCCTATCTTGAATACCACTGAAAACAAATCTTCCTTAAAGGCTGTAATTGCACTGCTTGAAAACATACAGGAGCTCTCTGGTAAATATTTACTCAAGCCCAGCCTTCTCTGCTAGCCTTTCTGGATTCCTTTTAACCCGTCTTACCCAATTCATCCAATAGTACTTCCCAATAGCTGCCAACATACTTTCTCCAGTGATAAGAAGTCACTTCTGGGAAAATGCCCTGTTCCTTCTCAGACACAGAGGCCTCATTTTTCACTTCTGCCTCAATTGTCTCCCTTAACTCAGTTTCTTAACTGTTTTGCAAATTTTGTGAATTTCATTCAATTCACTCCAATATACATAGATTAACGTTGGTAAGGAAAATATTCCAGAGTGACCACGCATGACAGTGGCAGAGTAAAAAGTTTTAAAAACAAGCGGCGGGGGGAGGGAGCAAATCATAGTGATTACTGAAGCTGAGAAATGTACCCCAAACTGTTCTAATCTTTTTATCATTGAATTCTGTGCTTTGAATTTTAATTATGTTTACATGTTCATACATTTTTACATAAGCACATGAATATGATTGTTATCTGAACACACGGAATATTTGTAAGTCTCCCCCACAAACACTTTTTGGTTGGCTTCTCCTCACTCTTCTTTACCATTTCTGTCCAAATTATCTTCATGCCCACCAAAGAAACCCACGTTTATAACTAATTTGTATTCATTTGTTTTTTTTCTAGCATCAGATAATCTTATGAGGCAAATATATACATACACACATATAAGAAAATCTTTTGAACATTGTTTTAACAAAAATGGAATAATACTATCTATATTTTTTCCTACATCTTGTTTTTTATCACACAATTCTTTATTTTAAAAAGAAAGCCTTCAAGTAAACTGGCATATCTTTACTTTTTTCCTTTTTATTATACAATTTACCCATTTGTGAATACATGACTCATTTAATCATACCTATAAGGGTGGCCATTTGTTTTGTTGCCACATTTTGCTCATACTAACATCACTGCAATAAATACAATCTATCTTGATGGGATAGATTCATGGAACTGAAATTTTTAGGTAAAAGAGTTTACATAATTTTATTTTAATTTCTGAAAAAGAGCCATAATGCTTCTACCAGAAAAGACTGTCTTTTTTCATACATCTTGTTCAGCAATTCTTATTATAGTTCTTTTAAAATTGTGCCTATCCAGTGGTCTAAATGTAATATCTCATCATTATTTGAATTTGTGTTTCTCTGACTACTAGTACATTTTGGCATCCTTGGTCTTGTTCAAGTCTCATTGTGCTTCTTCAAACAGGAGTTCACATCTGGAATTTTTATTCTGAAAATAGCTATGATATAATCTTTAAATATTACCTTTTTCTTAGTCTCTCCATTTTCTCTGTTTGTAACTCCTATTAGATATATATTATCCTTTTAATTCTAACCTCCATGATTCTTAATTTCTCATTCATATTTTCTATCCTGTTATATACTGAGGTTGCATTCTGTGCATTTTCTTCATCTCTACTCTTCCAGGTACTAGCCTTACACAGGGATTTGCATTCTAGCTTCTCCCATTTATGTTTCTACACCTATGTCTCCTGTTGCCTTAAAAGTATTCAAACTTTGGCTTCTAGTTTCTTGGGCCTACACCTTAGTCCAGTATTCTGCTGTACTGTCAATAGGTTGATGCACGTCAATACAAACAAAGTAGAGATACGAGACAGGATGGGACAGGATAGTGACAAGCCTCGAAATCATGTCAAGTGGAGGGTTTGTTTATCCAAAAACAAATCTTTATTTTGTTCTTACTCTTGAATAATAACACTTCTACTGGGTAAAAAATTCTAGGTTTACATTTTCCGCCTCAGAATTTTAAGGAGTTTCACATGGAGAGACAATTTCATGTAGAAAATATAGGTTTATCTCCAAAAATCTGAAGTGTTTTCCTGTAGAAGAATAAATAAAATTTCTGTGTCACCTGGCAGAATGAAACTAGGGCTACTAAGTGTCCGCTACAAGGAATGACTTCTGGTTCACACAGAGAATTTTCCAACATTCAGAACTACCAAAGATAGCATGGACACTCTCAAGAGGTACTAAGACATCCACAGTTGGAGAGGTTTTCAAGTTTAAAGAGAACAACTAAAGTAGACACACATTTGGCACAAGTGTTATAGAAGAGGTTTAAGTAGCACAGATTGTTGAAATAATTGGGTTTTTAAGTTTCTTCTAGAACTTGGAATTTCCAGGTCCTTTGCATCACCTAGATACAACTCCACAGCATTGGCTATGTGATGTGCCAACAGTTGTTTAGTGTTTATTGATTAGGTTAAAATTTCTGTACTGTTCAGATCTCAAAACCTCAGTGTCTTATAACAACAAACTTTTGTTTGTTTGCTCACATTACATGAAGGTTGCAGCTTGGCTGTGGTTTTGTCGGGCTATTCTGAGAATACCTCAGTTTAGGCAGCTCCCTGTGCCTTCTCATTCTGAGACTCAGGCTGAAGGATGAGCCACTAACTGGAGCAAATTGTTTTCAAAGTAGAGGACAGAAGCTCAAAGTGGGTGGGGAGAGCACAGCCAAACCATACAAACAAGCACATTTAAACCTTTGAAGGTGGTTTATGTCATCTGCTCATATTTCAATGCCCAAAGCAAGTTGTATAGCCAATCCCAAAGTCAGTGGGACAGGAAAGTAGATACCTCCTACAGGAAAGCTTAACTAGGGCAGGAAAGAGCCAGAGGTATAGCAGAACCAGCTCATACTGGCTTCTAACATAATTTTTTTTTTTTTTTTTTTTTGAGATGGAGTCTCACTCTGTCACCAGGCTAGAGTGCAGTGGCGCAATCTTGGCTCACTACAACCTCCGCCTCCCGGGTCCAAGCAATTCTCCTGCCTCAGCCTCCCGAGTAGCTGGGACTACAGGTGCCTATCATCACTCCCCGCTAATTTTTGTATTTTTAGTAGAGACAGAGGTTCACCATATTGGCCAGGCTGGTCTTGAACTCCTGACCTTGTGATCCACCCGCCTCAGCCTCCCAAAGTGCTAGGATTACAGCCAACAGTCATTTTTTTAATTTCAGGGGTTTGGCCAGCTAATTGTTAATCCGTTAACATCTTCAACTGGACCTTGATGGAAATTTTCACACCATGGAAGTTGGAAAATGCTACAAATCGAACTTCTCTCCCCTCTCCTCACTTCCCCAAGGGTGGTTGTTCAATATTTACCAGCACACCACTAGAGGGAACCAATAAGTGTAAACAAATAAAACTGGCTACTATTGTTTTCTTGGCAAACAGCCTCTGGGGGTCAAGCAGTAGCAATGGACGAACAGCACTTAAAAATCCTTCAAGGTGTGTCTCTTTTCTACACCCAAAAGGACATGGTGCTGATTTCTTCACTCAGAGGAAAGAACCAATATCCTTTAGACTCTCTTGCGTCATCCTCTGGCACTGCACTGCAAGTTGAAGCCAAATCAAGGAGGCAAAAATCTATTTATCCTCCCCTCTCTCATCCACTCAGTTTAAGATCTTGTTTCTTTGACAACATACCTGACACTGAAACTACTTCCACTTCCCGCTTCTCCCAGCTACTTTGAGTGTATCCAGTAAAACACTTCCATGCCTGTCTGTTCTGTTGGCTCACTCTATTGCTGTCACCCCACATGAGCACTTGGAATAGTTTCCAAACGAAGACCCCGGCTTTAGCACACAGTTCCCTCCTTAAACGGGGCTCTAATTGAGTCCAACACTTTCTTTCTGCACTGTAGGCTGGACAGTGCTAAGTGCTGTCATTTAAGGAACTATAGGTGCAAGAGCTGGGCTTTCCAAACCCCATGCTGTCATCTGCCCACTGCCCACACTTACCAATTGGCCTACATTGCCAAGGTTTCCTAAACTAGTACCTGAAGTCAGGGGTATTTGTGGATTCCCCCTAGAGACTATGCCATCCTAAGAATGATGAAAGGATTAAGAAGAAACCAACGTGAAAGGACACCAACAGGTGTTGGCATAACTGCCTCCGGTAAACGAACAAGGCTATTTCTACACAAAATCCATAGCCACTCACCCGCTTTGTCCTTCCTCTATTGCTCCCAATTTCCCTCTCTCGGCCTCTACCTCTTTCCCCACCTCCTCCACCCTGGAGAGCTGGTTCCAATTGCAAGGCCATTCCTGCAACAATTTCTGGCAACTGGAGTGAAAGGTGCCGACAAAGAGGCCCTCTCCACAGCTCCCTTTTCACAAGAAGCATGTATCCAATTAAAGGATTTTAATTAAAATGCTTTCTGTAGCATCCTGTTTCTACTCATTGTTATAAATTAAACTTGACATTCTCTGATTTAACAGGTGGGTGAGATTATTCTGAAAGCTGCCAGATGAGAGGAAATAGAAGCTGAGCTGAAAGAAGCTGTGTGCCTGGGAACATGAGAGAGACAGAGAGAGAGAGAGAGAGTGTGTGTGTCTGCATGAGCCACACAAGTGCACAATTATATGTGCATGTGTTTGTCTTTAATTGGTTTTAAATTATTGTTTTAAATGAGAAAGTTGCAATACAGCAAGGGGAACACCGAAAGAAAATAGAACCACAATCTAAAAAATTAGAATTTCATGCAACAGCCTTAAAATCTCAGCCAGCAGTACCCATTTGCACATTTCTCATTAGTGGCATTCCTTTTTGAAGCATAAACTAAGAAATATTTGTAACCTCCATTTATCGTTTCTCATAAATGAAGTTTCAACCCATACTACTCATGCAAAGGAATAAAGATGGATGTTTCGTTGTTGACGATCGAAAGTCTCAGTCATTACAGATTTCACCTCCTCAGTGCTTCAGACAGTCAGTAGTCAACTTAAATGCCCCAAAGAGTTCTTACAGATTGCGCATTACACCTTTTGGTATAAACCAGCCACTTCAAGGTCTCCCTTTTTTCCAACCAGAGTAGTTTACTCACAAATCCTTTGCTTGAAGGGTATTATCTAAATTCCATGCTGTTGTTCATGGGACGGGTTCTCCCTTCCTGAACCTCTTTTTTTCCAAAACTATCTATTCTTTCCAGATTCTGCTCTTTTTCTCTCCCCCATGACATTATACCTAACCACTCCAACACAAACTTACTGCTTTAAATGCCTACCATATGTATTCATTTATTCAACAGGATCAAGCAGTGTTGTAAGTATTTGAGGTACAGCAGTGAACAATAAGAAAATGAACAAATATAAAGTATGTTTAGTGGCAGGTACACACTAAGAGGAAAAATAAAGCAAGTTAAGGCGGATAGAGTGTTGGTTGCATTGTCATTAATTCTGTTATTATTTAAAATTTTGCTTATTGATGTTCCATTTTTTCAATTGGTCTGTTATTTCCTTGAGGATGGGAATTATGCCTAATACCTTGGAGTAATTATCAAAATATTTAATAGCTAGTACATCAGAGGCACCAATCAGCGAGAGTTGAGCTCCGCCATTCTAGTGTGTCTCAATTGGATGTCAGCCCTACTAAACCTCATTGTATCCTCCAGGTTACATTACTCAATATATTTTGATCCAAATATTGATTTGATAATAATAGTTGGTTTCTCATATTATGTAAATGGTACTCTAGTGGCCTAAAGAGTAAATGTATTTTAATCAAAGAGTCTAACTTATTTTTAGAGACTATGCAGGTTAGGCACTCCTCAAGCAAGATAGTTGCCATAAGCCAGTCTAGGTGAATTTTCTTGTCCATCTTAACAACTGACTGGATCTCCTGTCCACATAGGACAGATTTTCCAGGAAAAGCTGTTCTTTCAGAAATTTATTTGTCCTGAGAAAGTCTTAAATTACAGATTTACTATTTAAGTCCCTAAGGAAAAATGCTTTATTTTAGAGTAGAAAGATCATGGACTTTAGGTGTAAACTACAATCTGTTTTAGGAACTTATCCTAGTTAATTAACTTCTTTTTTTTTTTTTTTTTTTTTTTTTTTTGACAGAGTCTCGTTGTTTTGCTCAGGCTGGAGTGCAGTGGTGTGATCTTGGCTCACTGAGAGCTAGGTTCCCAGGTTCAAGGTTGTCCTGCCTCAGCCTCCTGAGTAGCTGGGACTACAAGCATGCACCACCACAACCCAGCTAATTTTTGTATTTTTAGTAGAGACAAGGTTTCACCATATTGGCCAGGCTGGTCCCAAACTCCTGACCTTGTGATCTGCCCACCTTAGCCTCCCAAAGTGCTGAGATTACAGGCATGAGTCACTGCACCCAGCTTGTTAATTAACTTTTCTAAGGTTCAGTATCCTTAATTGTAAAGTGGAATGGAAAATACCAACTTTGCAGTGTTGTAGAAGATAAACCAAAGTGAGGAAATTGCATGGTGCCTACCTGATACAAAATTGATGCTTTGTTGAATGATAGCTATTATAGTTGCAGTCATTATCTACTGGTATCTATAATGGTCCAATCATACATGTGGTCAGATTGTAAATTATACAGATAGACTTGCTTTCACATGCCAATGGATATCTACAGCTTACATCACAAAATGCTTAGGGTTCTACTTTTATGCTGTTTCCACCACTTTATATCCGGGTAATACAATAGGTATCTACACCTTAAATGTAATAAGCATCTCTACTAAACTGCAAGCTCCTTAAGAACATGAATCTCTACTTCCTTCTCTTCTGTATCTTCACTTCCTCCCACTCCATTTCTACACCATTCCTGGTATGAGGCTTCGCTCACAGGAGGAAGCATAACATGGAGCTGGAGAAACAGAGAAGAGTAATAAAAATAATGGAAGAAGGGGATGGGGGAACTGGATGAGTTGTGAAGACTCAATATAGACTGAAAGGGGACATGCTAGAAATCTAACTAATCATAAGTCCTTCTGGGGAACATACACTTTCATTAGGAGACAACTGCTTGAAGCTAGAAAGAAGCAAACTGAAAGGGAATAAATAAGTGAGTCATTTGTCATGATAGATTTCATGATTATGGAACCCATTACTCCCAAGATGTGAAACAAGCTGAAATTCTAAATGGCTACACAAATGAGTGAGAAAAACCCATGGAAGATGAACCAATCACAGGATTCATTAAAGGAAATTAGAATAGTTGAAGTGCAATAGCAATCATCAACAAGCATTTACTAAAGTCTCTCTGTGCCAAGAGTTGTGCTAAGTGCAGATGGAGAAGCAAAGAAGTAAAGAAAAGGCCCCAGACCTGAAGGATCTTAAAAAGCAGGAGAGAAGAGACGTGCCCACAAATGGCCACAAGAACCTACAACAATGAAGTGCTATAAAAAAGAAAAGGAGAGAGAGCTATACCTTCTGTCTGAAGGATCCAAGGAAAATGTAAGCATTTGAGATGCACACTGAAGAAAGGGTAGAATTTGAGCAGTAAAAATCAGTTAGAATTGGGCCATTGAGAGGGAATATAGGCCCTGGAGCAGAAAGACTGAACTAGAATTGATATGCAATATAATGGGGCCCAAATCCTGTGCTACTGCTGGGCCCAACAATTGCTTCCGACCCACCCTACTTGGTGGATGCAGGGAGGGGAAATAGTAGAAAACTTAAGGCAAAGATAAGAAAGAGGTAAATACCAAAAAAGTTACGTGTCTATCAAATAATAAGAGGAACAGAGGTTGAAGAAGATAACATCTACCATCCCCCCTTGCTCCAAATCTCCCTTGATTTGTTTTATATCTAACTCTTGCCTGAAAGGAGTTAATACCGTGCACAACCACTCCACACCGCAACACAATCACATAATACACTCCCATGTCTGTGAGGCTTAAAATTTGGCGCCACAAGTAAGAAAAAGCATGCTATGTAACTTGCAAACTGGAGAAGAAAAGCCAGCGTTGTAAAGTGCATAGGCAGACAAAGAGCTAATGACGAGTGAACATTAAACATATCAATACACACATAATTACATACTTACAATACATGATACACACTCTGCAGAAAGTAATGAGATCATGGTGCAGTGAGAGAGGGGGGATGGGGAACATAAGAAAGAGTTTCCACCCCTCTGCATGGAAGAAGTAGAAATTTACCTCAAATGCCACATTTGGTTTCTCAAATCAGTTTCTAGCACCGTCTCTTACCCGATTCAGGTCTAGTATGAAGAATTTACCCATCTGATGTGAAAGATCTGACAGTTAAAATGCACGCTGAACTATGGGAAAGCCCCAAATTTAACACAGAAAATGTTTGACCATAACTTTCATATAGAGCCACATGGAGAAATTGTATTTTATTCTTCAGTGAAAGAAGAAAAAAGGGTCCCTTCAGCATAATTTCTCCAGTTCTTGACTTTTCTTTGCCCAAGCAGATTCACCAACACAGTGGTGCCCAAGCATGGTATTAACAACTGCTTCCTTTCACACTTAGAATATAACCCTATTCTTACTCTAAGGTACCTGCTAATAGCATCTCAGGGAAACAGAAAAGAGCAATAATCTTTCCTCCTGCTAATTCTCTTTCTATAATACAGGTAGGGCAACAAACTTTCCTGGCCCTGGGACTGACCAAGTCTTAGTATTGAGAATCCCACATCCCAAGAAAGCCATTAGTTTCAGGTAAAGCAAGAAGGTTGGTCACCATATCTGAACATACCACGTGAAGTCCTGAGTTGCCACTGAGCACACACAGCAGGACGGGGGAGTGGCATGGAAGTGGTAACTGGAACAACACAATAGACTAACTACCTCCCTCACAGTTTTGTAGAGACCCAGGTCTTGACTGAAGAGCTTTAACCCACTTTTTTGAGACTAAAAAATATGCAAATTTGAAAATGGGTATAATAATCCCCCAAATTCCTTTACTCTGGATAAATTAGGATGCTTCAACTAAAAAAATCTAAAATAAAAGCCACATTTTTTTCATTTTAGTTGTTTCAAATTGAAAACAGCTAGCCTTTGTCGTGAAATATTGAAACTACAGAAAATGTCTTAGGGTAAATGTTGATCTTCTGCTAAAAAAAAGTTTAAAAGTTAAAATATAATTTCTCAACTGTAAATTTTATTTTGAATTAATGGGGAAATGTGAAAGAATGATCCTAACTGGATGCAGACAGCAAAACTCCCAGATTCTATGGAGTTTTCAGCTCATAATCAAAGAAAACATTCTGCATACAGGGAAGAATAGAACAAGCTCTATTTAAAAGTAAATTTTGTCTTAGAAGGATGAAAGCGATAAAAGATAATTTGTATCTCTTATTCTTAAAAAGTGTTGCTCTGTAGATTGGCTACATCGGAATTACTTAGAAAACTTATAAAGGACACAGATTTCCAGCCCCAATTCTAACAGACACTGATTTAGGTCTGCATAGAGCAGGGAGTCTTATTTTAACAAGCTTTCTAGGTAATTTTGATGAGCAGCTGATTTTGCAAACAGTGACTTAGACAATTAAGATGGTTTAAGTTGGCAAGTTCACATGGATTATTCTCCAACCTCTTGTCAAGGAACAACAGGACTCGATGGTCAAAAGATCAAGTTCTCTTAGGATATAACAATCTAGAATATAATCTTGGCTCTGTTACTTGCTAGCTATATGATCTCGGACAAGTAAATATACTTTCTCCTTCTTTTCCCCCTTTTATAATGGAAATAATAATAGTAACCTCCTGGAATTTATTTATTTATATATAAATACATGTCATACTCTTAGAAAAGTGCATGCCATATAGTAAGTGCTCAGTACATATGAATAGTTCTTATTAATGTGAAAAGAAGAAACAGAAGAGAGCTCATAATCACCATCAATGATTCTATATAATTTAGCATATGAAAAAAGTGGCAGAAGGCTAAAGATAACTATACCAACTAATCTGCAAGAAAGAGCAAAACAATGTTTTCCAGAAACTTCATTGACTTCTAAGAAAGTTTTCAAGCAGATGTGTGCACTGCTGATTGTAAGTACTCAGGGAAATAAATCACTACAAGAAAGTGAATAATGCATAATGTGTAAACTTCATTTCAAACATTTAAGTTTCCTTTAATAGCTTTTATATTTTTTATTTCAGGAAGCTTTTCCTAACATCTTTATGTACATAACAAGTTGAAACTTAAGGGAGTGGCATTCAAGATGAACATGTTCAGAACAGAACTCTTAATTCTCCCCACTACCACCTAACCTAACTCTATCCCAGTCTCCCTCATCTCAGAAATGTACCATCATCAATACAGAAACCTGGCATATTAGCCTGTTTTCATGCTTCTGATAAAGAGATACTCTTACAAAAGAAAGAGGTTTAATGAACAGTTCCACATGACTGGGAAGGCTTCACAATCTTGGCGGAAGGTGAAAGGCATATCTCACATGGCAGCAGACAAAAGAGAGCTTGTGCAGGGAAACTCCCATTTTTTAAAACTATCAGATCTCAAGAGACTTACTCACATCACGAGAATAGCATGAGAAATACCCGCCCCCATGTTCAATTATCTCCCACTGAGTCCCTCCCACAACATGTGTGAATTCAAAATGAGATTTGGGTGGGGACACAATCAAACCATATCACCTGGGAATCATCTTGATCCCTAATTCCCACACAGACACATGTGCAAATCATCCAATCAGTCTCATAAATTCTCCCTCCAAAATATATCTTGAATTTATCTACTTGTCTTCATCCTGACTGCTACCACCTTGGTACATCCCATGACTCTCTCTCATCTAGAATCTCACAATAGCCACCTAACTGACCTCCTCATTTCCACTCCCAGTCCCTACAAGGCATTCTCCATGCAGAAGCCAGAGTGGAACTTTTAAAATATATTTTATGCTATTTCCCTGCTTAAAACCCTTCTGTGCCTTCTGTGACAGTTAATTTGATGTGTTGACCTGACTGGGCCATTGAGTACTCAGATTTTTGGTTAAACATTATTTATTGGTGTATCTGAGGCAAAGGCGGTATTTCTGGGTAAGGTTAACATTTGAATGAATAGACTGAGTATCCATTTGGGCTGGTATAACAAAATACCTCAGAGCGGGTAATTAATGAACAATAGAAATGTATATTCTGTAGCACAGCATCACACAATATTACCATGTAACAAACCTACACTTATACCCCTATATCTAAAATAAAAGTTGATAATCTTTTTTAAAAAGAAATATATTGCTCACAGTTCTGGAGGCCAGGTTGTCCAAGATCAAGATGTCAGCAGATTCAGCGTCTGTTGAGGGCCCCTTCCTCATAGATGGTGCCTTCTTGCTGCATCCTCACATGGTAAAAGGGGATAACAAGCTTCCCTGGATCCTTTTATAAGGGCACTAATTCCATTCATGAGGACTAAGTTCTCACGACCAAACAAACTCCCCACCTCTTAATATTATCTCACTGGGGATTAGATTTCAATATATGAATTTTGGGGGGACACAAGCATTCGGACCATGGCACTGACTAAAGTAGACAATATGGGGTGGGGAGCTCGTTCAATATATTAAAGGCCTAAGTAGAATAAAAAGCTGAGTAAGAAAGAACTCTTTTGCTCTGGATGGCTGTCTTTGGGCTGGAATATTGACCTTCTCCTGCCTTGAGACTCGGAATTAGACTGGAACTTACATCATTGGCCCTACTGGTTCTTAGATTCAGACGCACACTCACACATACATCATTGACTTTCCTACTGCTCAGACCTTGGAATTTGTGGTGAAACTGTACCACCATCTCTCCTGGATCTGGACTTCTCAGCCTCGATAATCCTGTGAGTCAATTCTTTATTAAAAAAACCTCCCCACCCATAGATACACACACACACACACACACACACACACACACACACACACATCCTATTGGCTCTGGTCCTCTGGAGAACTCTGAATGATATACCTTCCCATTGTGCTTGAAATACTACGTCTAAATTCCTTATTAAAGCCTGCAAGTCCTGCATAATGTGTTCCCATTCACTCCAGTCCCCAGCGACTTCTCCAATCCAGTTTCCTGCCACTCCCCCTTCCTCATGCACACCAACCACACTGGCCTTCTTTCAGTTCTTCAGCATGTAAGACTCACCCCACAGCCTCTGAGCTTACTGTTTGATCAATCTGGAGAAAAGATTGCTCTTTCCAGCTTTTTACATGATGGGTCTCTTCCCATTGCTTGCATCTCAGTTTAAATGTCTCTTCACAGAGAAACCTTCTCTGACTAGCCCTGCCATATCTAAAATGTGATCCCTCATTATTCTATATAGCTGTGCCCTATTTATTAGCTTTGTACTGCCAACAAAACCTCAAGCAGCACAAGAACAGAGACCTTGTCTGTTTTACTCAGCAATACATCCCAAGCACTGTATCCAGCTTATGGTGAATGCTCAAGTATTGTGTAAATGAATATATTAATGAGCAGGTAAGTGCACAGCCAAGTAAACAACCATACCCAAAGACTTTACTAAAGCTTATGTTTTTGTTTAATAATAATTCAACATATGTAAAGATTTTTTTCAGGAAGGAGTGATATGGAATAAAACATTTCATCTTCCTAGTACAATTTCAGGAAGCACTAAGGGGCAGCAGCTCATGAGATAGCCCTGAAATCTTGGCATAGAAAGTAGCCTTTTACTTCTCTCAAGACCTATCCTATGAGCATTATTTAATTTGAATTTTCTGTCTTCCTTTCTCCTCACTGCAAAATGCTCAGCCAGATTCACAAATGGTGTTAACTAAATTGGCCACCAGTGAAATATTTTGAAGCAAATTAAATAACCATGGAGTAGGACGACAGTTAATGCAACCAATACTTAATGATTTGTGGAATCAGTGTAAGCAGTGCTGGGAGTGGGTGAGGCCGATGTCGGTAACTCGGCTGAATAAAACCCCACATATGCCAGGGATCCATTTACCTCGTCTCTAGGTTACTCCTCCCAACAAAAGCTACACAAGGGTTGCTGGCCAGAAGCCAGAGGGGCCTATGGGACTTCCACACCCACTCACTCCTTCCCAAGCCCAGGTCTCTGGCCGAGGTGCTAATGAGCAGTAAAAAGGCCAGAAGGTGAAAAGAAGGAGGGGAAAAGAGGGCTTAGATTATCCACGACCTGTGTAATCAGTCCCTGAAGATTTGGTTTAACTAGATTTGCAGAATCCCCTTTCTACCCAAGAGTGTGTGAGAAACTCAGAAGAGATGCTGAAGTACCAGGAATTGAGACATGGCCTTGTTAAGGGTGTGCAAATATTGACGCAATTTCCATAAAAAGTGCTTTGTGGGGGAATGAGGATGGGTATTGAGTGCCGGTCAATAAGAGCTCTCTGGCTGAGGAAGTTTTTATAGCTCATTCAGCCACAAAAACTAGTATGACATATTTGGGCAAAGGTTTCTGGAAACCATTTCCCTTCACCACTCCCATAGGTTTACTCTGTGTCCTTCCTCTTCAGAGAAGTACTTTGGCAAAGGAGAACACACAAAGTAGTAAAAGCAGGTCTCCGAAGGTTACAAAAAACTCTGACTTATACAATCTTCAGATTTCCATGGCCTAAATACAGGATTTCAAACTACCATTGTGACGTCAGGGAAGGCAGAGTTGCAAAGAGATGTGCAGAATCATGGTGGTGACCTGGTATAGCTGGCTCCAGCATCCCGCAGATGAGCGCATGGATTCTGGGAGTCAAACATATTCATCTCCAATCCTGTCCTACCTCTTAGTAGCTATGTGACCTTGGACAAGTTACTTAACCTCTCTGAGCATTATATTTCACATATTTTAAATAGGGATCGTACAGAATAAACACCTATTAGTTAAAAACGTAGGTTTAAAGAAAACAGTGCCCAGCACATGGTAGGTGCTCATCAAATTGTAGAACATGGCGATTACTAATGATGATTAACTTCAGCTACACTATCCATAATTATTGTAGGGAATTGATGAGCATCTGAGAATGCCTGTGTCAGGAAGACTCATGGAAACTCCAGCAAACTTAACTATTTAGGCACAAGGGCCACAATTCTGTGCATCCTTCTTGAGAAGAAATTAGAGAAAGAAAAGAACTATAACTTCTTTCTAGAAATATACTTCAGATTTTTATTACAAAAATTTACTTATGTTTTAAATGTGTGATAATTTTTAGTTTTTAAGAAAAGCTATGGAGAGAAAATCCAGAAGCAATGCTTTCAGAGTAGTAGAAATAAGCATTGAGCTTTAAAATTAGCCAAAAATTGAAAATTATTTAAAACTCTTGCTATGACACTCTAATATAGACCCAGATAAAACTCGTGGGAAAATCTTATTGGAAACAGTGAGATAAAGCAAAGAGGTAGATTCGGAAGATTCCTAAAGTTAATTTTTACAAATGAATTGAGGATATGCACTTTAACAGAAATTGTAAAAAATAATAAGAATAAAAGCAAAAATAAAAGAGTAATTAACACAAAACAAATTAAAACAAAATTTAGCTTGAAAATTACTCATGGTAGAAAAAGCATCAAGATAGTGCTGAGTGAAATACAATAACCTTCCTACCTGTTGACAAGTATCAGGTTTATATAACAATAACTCATGAAGTTTAGAAAATCGTTGTAGTGTTTGTATAGTGTTGCGTAATGAAGGAATCAAGAAGGTGGATTATGATGGGTGACTGAGCAATGTAACTAAAACCACTTACATTTCACAATTTCATTGGCCCCAGAATCTGTGAACAGACATTTCCCAGTGGGGAAGTCAAATCATCCTTACTTGCATGTGAACCTCTAAAGGTTGGCGGAGACCACATCCATGCCGTGTGTGATGTGGTACTATGTAAAATCTCTGGAGAGTTCTGAGACTGGATGAGCCTGAGCGCCATCATCATCTAGCTCCTCCGCCAATTCCTGAGTTACGGCAGCTCCTTTTGGATCAAGACTGGAGACACCACCACCACTAAGTGTTTGGACACTTTTTGGCTCACCTGCATCTGAGAACAGTGACATCACTGACCAAGCCTCAGGTGTCTGTGCAGCTCCCAAGACCCTGATCAGAAACCTGGGCAGGAGGCCATAGCAGAAACTCTTTGGACCAGGCTCAGTAAATTACTTCAAAGCAGAAGTTTAAAGACAAAGGAGCCTACAGGGAACAATAACAACCAACACTCAGCCTGATCTGGGGTGCTGAACTGCATCTACACGTGTATGCTGGTGGGGCCACTTTTTTTGTAGACTACTGTATTAGTCCATTTTCATGCTGCTGATAAAGACATATCTGAGACTGGGCAATTTGCAAAAGAAAAAGATTTAATGGACTTACAGTTCCACATGGCTGGGGAGGTCTCACAATCATGGCAGAAACGCAAGGAGGAGCAAGTCACGTCTTACATGGATGGCAGCAGGCAAAGAGAGAGCTGTGCAGGGAAACTCCCATTTTAAAAGCATCAGCTCTCATGAGACTTATTCACTATCACTAGAAAAGCACAGGAAAAACTGGGTGTGGTGGCTCACGCCTGTAATCCCAGCACTTTGGGAGGCTGAGGCCAGTGGATCACCTGAGGTCGGGAGATCAAGACCAGCCTGATCAACATGGAGAAACCCCGTCTCTACTAAAAATACAAAAAATTAGCTGGGCATGGTGGTGCATGCCTATAATCCCAGCTACTTGGGAGGCTGAGGCAGGAGAATCACTTGAACCTGGGAGGCAGAGGTTGCAGTGAGCAGAGATCGTGCCATCACACTCCAGCCTGGGCAACAAGAGCAAAACTCCATTTCAAAAACAAAAGAAAAGAAAAGTACAGTAAAGGCCTGGCTTTACTCCCTCCCACCAGGTCCCTCCCATAACATGTGATAATTCAAGATGATATTTGGATGGAGACATAGCCGAACCATATCAGCTACTTTTTCCCCAGCTTTACTGAGGCATACTTGACAAATAATAGTTATATGTATTTATATACAACAGGTACAATACAATGTTTTAATATACGTACACATTGTGAAATGATTATCACAATCAAGCTAATTAATGTATCTATCACCTCAAATAGTTACCCTTTTTGGTATGGTAAGAACATTTAAGACAAACTCTTTTAGCAAATTTCAAGTATACAATACAATGTTAGTAACTATAGTCATCGTGTTGTACATAAGGTCTCCAGAACTTATTTACTCTCCATGACAGAAACTTTATACCTTTTAACCACCATCTCTCCATTTTCCCCAACTCCCACAGTCCCTGGGAACCAACCGTCTACTTTCTGCTTTCATGAATTTAACTTTCTTAGGTTTCATATATGAGTGAGATCATGCAGTATTTGTCTTTCTGTGCCTGGCTTATTTAACTTAGCATAATACTGGTGGGGCCACTTTTTAGGAAAAGCCAAGATATGGAAACCTAAATTGATTTAAAAGATAAACCAGGATCCAATTATTCTCATCACAAGCGGGATCTTTCTTCATAAAACTATTCAGAGTAAGGTTATTTTATGTATTCCATCCTCTGCTACTGTTAAAATATGCTTGGTTCTCAAAACTAGGTTCATTCACCTTTCATTAACATAATATTTGCATAAAATACAGTGTAGCTCTATTTAAATGAATTTAGTTTAAACAATTAAATAATTCTATTTAAATGAATTTAAGTATAGGAAATAGGAGTTTGGTTAATGGTCTGTTTGGATAACATTTTAATCCAGGAGCTCATTAGTTTTTTTTTTAAATGTGGAAGTCAGTTTAGTGCAAACTGATTCATACGAGTATTTTCATTTCTCTGGTGCGCATGTGTGTTTGGGTTTTTATTATCATTATTATTGTAGGAGAGGTTTCAATTAAAGGTTCAGAAAAATATTCATAAGTGGTTTCTGTTTGAGTTCAGCAGATCATCTAGGGACTCCTGATTTCGTTCAGTTCAATCTCCATGTATTTGTGTCTGTTGCATACATGGACGTGTCTGTACCAAGTATGGGTGTAGGCAGAGATATCCATCTTGAGTTTTGTCCAAGCTCACCTCACCCTTTGTCTAAGCACTCAGCTCCTGATTGTAGAAAGAGACCTCTGGGTGCACAGGAAAGTCTAAACTCCATAGAGAGAGAAGCAGCTTCCCATGGCTGAGTGGCAAGGCCCCCAGGAACAGCCTCCTGGGATGAAAAGCCTCCCAGATATCCTGGGCCAGCACTTTCCCACATAGTGCTCAGGCAGTTTGTGACTAGCTGCTGCTAATCCCACCACCACACCTCTTCCTGGGTTATTTCAACAGAAATCTGAGTACCTATTATGAACCAGGCTCTATTCTATGAGCCAAAACTCAACACTGAACAAGAGATACACATTTCCTGCTCCAGCCACACATCACAGTGTTCTTCCCCGAGATACCCACCTCTTGAGTTATCATAATTTTCAAGAATGGAACAGGATAGATAATAGATATTGATCTAAATTTTTGAATGATAAGGCTTGCCACCTTACCTGATATTCATTAGTAAATAAAATGATTCCAAGGAAGAAAGACCCTGAAATGCAGCACCTAAATTGCAGGTGATCATTGGGAGGTGTTTGGTCTATACCATGTTTATATCAAGTATAAGATTTACATTTACCTGCAAGAATTATGGCATGTTAAAAGAGCCTGTGTGAATAAATAGGTAGCAGATTTGGAGAAAAAGTGAGTTTTGCTTTATTATAAATCTATTCTTCTTCATTCCATTATTCAAAAAATATTTGTTAAACCATTACTCTGAGCCAGGCACTTGTTCAGATAAATAGGTAAGTATTGGATGTCTCGGGCTTTAATACAAATGTTTTCATGTTCATTACGTGAAATGGTCCACAGAATTATCCTGTGCTGAAGACAAGGCAAAGCTATTATTATTATTATTCCAATCATGGTCCTGAGTACCCAGAGTCAAGGGTCCAAAATGCCCTTCTCAAAATTGCATAGCTGATGAGCAGTGTTGTTACTAGGCAGAAATTAAGAGCACCGAGACTGGAGTTCTACTACTTGGGATCAAGTCCATCCTCTGCTGTGTGACCTTAGGCAAGTGATAACATCTCTGTGCCTTAGTTTCCTCATTAGTAAACAGAAAGAATAATAGTTCCTACCTCATTGGGTTGTTATTGTTATGAGAATTAAATAAAATAATGCCAATTAGACACTTAGAACAGTGTCTGGCAGCTGGTGAGTGCTTAATAAGCCTTCACCATTATCGTCAAACTCAGTCTTCTGGTGCCAAAGCCTCTATCTGCTGCCTGTGTCCATAACTCCTGCCTGATTCCACTTTGCTCAGGGTTTTTCCTCCCTCAGATCAGAGGCATTAATACTTCAAACTCTCAAATTCCACTGGAAATTCTGATTACGCTCATCAAAACTATTATGACAAAAGCCTTAAGACTGGTGGCCATGAACCAATACAGTCACAGTTTTTCACTTTCCATATGAAAAACAGTTATATTTTCCAAGTCAAGCCAGTCTCCCTCATGGAAGTTAAACCACTCTGGATTCTGGTAAGCTTGACATTCTTTTTATTAAAGCACTAAATTTGTCTTTATACAGTAGAGGGAAAACTTGCCTCCAAGAACTAATACAATGTTTTAATATCTATACTGATAATAATTCCTTAAGAATATTTTTAAATTTAGTTTAGTTTGGTTGAGGAGAACTTCTGTGGTTTTTATTTTCACACACTGACCCCTTAGACAGTAGACAATCAACACACATTTCCTGTGCATTTATCTTATGCTGAACCCTGAAATAAATACCGCAGATTCAAAGGTAAGTAAAAAGTGGTTCCTGACATCACGGACCAAGGGAACTTGGAAAGGCAGCTGCCCTCTGAATGAGTATCCACATGTTCTTATGAGTTACCTTGTTTGAAGAAATCTTATTTGGAAATGAACATTTTGAAAATTGCATGCTGAGCTCACCTACTTCCATACTTTATGAAAGTTGAAGGTACCAAGAAGCTGATCAATCTCATAATCTCATAGATGCTACAAGGATGGAGAAAACTGAGTCTGTTCTATCAATAAACTGGGGGAAGCTCCGCAGCCTCCAATTCAGAATGGGGAGACACTTTGGCCGGGTTGGAAGCCCATGAGATTGGCAGAATGTCCAGTGGTAGAGTCCTCAGGCCCAAGATTCATGTTCTTTTGGCAAAATAACAACTTCCTACTTCAGAGTAAACAGGCTTAAAAGCCTTATGGAAATGGTTCTGAGAGATGGTTCACTATCCAAAAGCTCTTACAAAGGTTTCAATAAGTTAAGTGTGAAAGAATCAGAAACAGATGGATTAAGTTTCTCACAGAATACCCAGGGCTTAACAATTAACAACAACAAAAACAAGTTTTAAAAAGGGAAACCATGTATGGCCATTGTCCAAGTTTGAGCCCTTGAATGAGGGTTTGGAATGTTCTTCCGGACACCCAACTCTATGGGGTCCTTTATTATCTACCATACCAAAACTATGAGCTTTAAATGAAGTTAGGTTTGTATACTGCTGCAGCCTTCTCTAGAATATGAACCACTGGAAATGCAGCCAGACACCACTCAGTTATGCAGATCTGTTTCCCAGTATATGCTCCACAGATCACTTGTTCTATGATGTGTAAGCACCCATACCATTGTTCAGGCCATCTCTCTGCCAAGGAGAATCTCTGCTGAATTAACCCCTCACGTCCCTCAAGGCTTACCTCCAATGCCAACTTCTTGGAGACATTTTCTTTGTCCCTCTCTCAGCCAGCTCCTCCACACAACCTGACAACTGCCCTTCCTATTGGGTGACTCCAGACAGCTGGACCAAAGCAAAGCCCTAGTTGTCCACAATCCAAAGAATGAGCAAAAGCCAGTTAGCACCTTTGAGAACTAAGTCTGCACTCCAATACCACAGCACTGCACAACTCCAGGGGACATTGTTAATTTTGTATTCAATGAGAATGTCATCCTCCCTAGCAAAAAACAATGTGCATAATAATGACTTCTGGGGATGGGAAAAAAGGCAGCCCTGCTGCATTCATCTGTGGCCCTGCCTCCCCACACTTAACAATGTGTGCTAATGGCCATGCTACCCAGGACACTGCAAAGGCAGACACATACACCATAGTTTGAAGTGGAGAGAAAAGTAGAACCCTGTGGTTTTTATGCGAGAGACCAAAACATACAATGATCTATATGGTTTAGATTTAATGTTTCCCAAAGTGTATTCAGCAGATTGTTTGAGGTGCTGGACAAAAATAAGATTATCTGGTCAAATTAATTTGGAATTTCTTCTGAATGTCTTAAAAGCATGCAATATGTTGCTTTGTATCATTAACTTCCAAAGCGGAAGTGAAGAGAAAGTAACTGGTTCAGTGGTTCCCAAACTCATCTGACCAAAAAACCTATCTTCATAAAGCAGTATTGTGGCTTTCTGAGAAACACATAAAGCAATAAAAAGATACAGTTTTCTGCCTCTTGTTAAACAAACGGCATAGTGTCCCACCTCAATCTTATGGCCTCACTTGGAGCCCATAATAGTTTTCTTGCACCAATTGTCCTTAATGTGAGAGGTCCATGGATGTGTCCCAGAAGGCTTGTGAATGCCCTGAAATTGCATGCAAAGTTATATTCCCCTATGTATTCTTGGGAGATAGGCCTTCAGATCTGGGGAAGAATTCAACACTCCAAACTAAGGCAAATTCTCTACCAAATCCTTCTTCATTACTGTGGAAAAATCTGGGGGAAGGAGAAAGGGAATTATTTTCATGCCCAGGTAAATGGGGGCACATAAACAAACTCAAGAACACAAATTTTTATCTAATAAACATTTATTAATTAAACATCCCTGGATCAGTAACAATGTGGGTGATGTTCCTAATTTGGTCCAGAGTCTTTCTCTGGGAAGACTGTGAAATTTTCACTTTGTAAGGACCGGTTTGGCATCAAGTATTGCGATGAGAATTCTAGTTTCCAAGGCTCTCACCCTCCACCATTCCTACGCCATTCCAGCTGGCTGGCAAGGGCATAGATGGCAAATCCATTGCAGGGGCTCCAGATGCCTCCAGGCATCACAGAAGTGGGTCTCATTGTACAGAAAAAGGATCCAAGATAAAACGAGCAAGTTCAAAAGATCACGATGCATTTTCATTGATCTTGGACTTATAAGAGCCGTGCCATCAATCACAGTCGTTTAAAAATTCCTATTAATGGCCCAGAGTGCTGGGGTTCCCATATGGTTTGTCTTTAAACATTTGGTCTTGGGCATCTCTTTAGAATCTGCATGAGAATCTGTCAGTGTCAGATTCAGACCTTTGCCTGCTTCCTCACTCCTGGCAGTAGTGTAAGAGAGGAAAGGAAGAACATGTGCTTAAATATGTGCTTTGGGACAATGGAGATTTCGGGTTCAGCTATGGAGCCAGAGGACTGACAATACTTGCCCCCAGGAGAAAGCAGAGGGCTAAAACAAGATTGACCCAAGTCAATGAGAAGGTCCTAGGACAGGTCCTGGAACCATAATGAGGAAGCAGCAAGTCTGGAAAGAAATTCTGCCCCAGCTCCTCCTTGCAAGATATTCTGGTGGCACCAGGGGCAGGGCTGACCCTGATGTCCCGCAGTGGAGAGGCAGTGGGTATCTGAGGGACTGTGTATGTAGAACAAATCAATAGGAACTGAGAGAGCACCAGGAGGTAGGATTGTAAGGGAAAAGGCCTTCCCTCTTGTTCCCTCTCCTGCCTTCAGTGAAGCAATGCAATGCACACTAGCAAGGCAGGGAGAAGAAAATCCAGCCTTGGCTTGTCACAGTGGCTCTTGCCTGTAATCCCTGCACTTTGGGAGGTTGAGGCGGGTGGATCACTAGGTTAGGAGTTCCAGACCAGCCTGACCAACATGGTGAAACTCTGTCTCTACTAAAAATATAAAAATTAGCCAGGTGGCCGGGCACAGTGGCTCACACCTGTAATCCCAGCACTTTGGGAGGCCAAGATGGCTGGATCACGAGGTCAGGAGATTGAGACCATCCTGGCTAACACAGTGAAACCCCGTCTCTACTAAAAATACAAAAAATTAGCTGGGCGCAGTGGCAGGCACCTGTAGTCCCAGCTACTTGGGATGCTGAGGCAGGAGAATGGCGTGAACCTGGGAGGCGGAGCTTGCAATGAGCTGAGATCGTGCCACTGCACTGCAGCCTGGGTGACAGAGCAAGACTCTGTCTCAAAAAAAAAAATAGCCAGGCACAGTGTCGTGCACCTGTAATCCCAGCTACTCAGGCGACTGAGGCAGGAGAATCACTTGAACCTGGGAGGCTGAGGTTGCGGTGAGCCAAGATCATGTCATTTCCCTCCAGCCTCGGCAACAGAGGAAGACTCTGTCTGAAAAAGAAGAAAAGGAAGAAGGAGAAGGAGAAGGAGAAGGAGAAAGAGAAGGAGAAGGAGAAGGAGAAGGAGGAGAAGGAGAAGGAGAAGAAGGAGGGGAGGAGGAGGAGGAGGAGGAGGAGGAGGAGGAGGAAGAAGAAGAAGAAGAAGAAACAAGGGAAAGAAGAAAGAAAGAGAGAAAGAAAGAAAGAAAGAAAGAAAGAAAGAAAGAAAGAAAGAAAGAAAGAAAGAAAGAGAGAGAGAGAGAAAGAAAGGGAGAAAGAGAGAAGGAGAGAAGGAAAGAAGGAAAGAAAGAAAGAAAGAGAAAGAAAAAGGAAGGAAGGAAGAAAGGAAGGAAGGAAGGAAGGAAGGAAGGAAGGAAGGAAATCCAACCTTGCATTATCCAATATGAAAGCCACTAGTGACATGTGACAGTTGAGGACATGAAATATGAATTTGAAATGTGCTATATGTGTGAAATACACATCAGATTCAAAGGACTGGTGTGAAAAAAATGTAAAATATACCACTAATAATTTTATATGGATTATGTGTTAAAATAATTTTTTAATTTTTAGTTGACAAATAATAATTGTATATATTTGTAAGGTAGAATGCAATGTTATGATACATGTATACAATGTGGATTGATTACATTAGGCTAATTAACATAACCTTCATCTCACATACTTATTACGTTGTAACGTATTTTCATATTGGGCAAAATTAAATGTATTACTAAATTGATTTGCTCCTTTTTTACTTTTTTAATGCAGCTATTAAAATATTCAAGATCACATATGTGAGTCATAGTATATTTCTATTGGACAGCCCTATTCCAAAGCATGATGTTACTTTCCTAGGGCTACCCTGACAAAGTACCGTAAGCTAGATGCCCTAAAACAACAGAAATGTATTCTCTCACAGTTCTGGAAGCCACAGGTCTGAAATAAAGATGTCAACAAGGTGGTCCCTCTGAAGAGCTCTGAAGAAAAATCTGCTTCAGTCCTCTCTTCTAGCTTTTGGTGGTTGTTGGCAATCCTTGGAGTTTTTTATTTGTAAATGCGTCAATCCAGTCCCTGCCTCCATCGTTAAATGGTATTCTTCCCAGTGTGTCTCTGTTTCTGTCTCTTCTCTTTGTTTAAGGGCACCAGTCACGTCAGATTTAAGACCCACCCGTCTCCCATATGATTTCATCTTAACTAATTACATCTGCAAAGACCCTACTTTCAATCAAGGTCACATTTTAAGGTTCTAGGAAAGATATAAATTTATACAACAGTATTCAAGCCAGTACAATGGCTAAACCTGTCCTTTTCAGGAAACAGGAGTCCAAGCCTCGCCTCCATGGAGAAGACACATTTTCTCAGCCTTGAGTGGTGAGATATGCCCGCCATGTCCCCTCACACACTGCACCACAGATGCTCTGAACTCCAAAAGAACTGCTGTCTAATGAGGAGTTTGCTAAGGTAAAACACATTCAGGACTGGAATTAGGAGATGGGTTCTAGTCCTGGCTCCCTCATTAACCACCACAGTGGCCTTCAGCAAAAATACTAAACCAATCTGAACCTCAGAGTTCCCTGTCTCAGCAATGGAAATGCAAACCCCTGCACTTCCAAATTCACAAAATAGCTGTGAGGATTACATGGGATCATTGTAAACGTCTACTAATAATCTATATACAATATAAGTCTTTGTTACAGTCTGCTGCCAACTCCTATCCTTTTGCTACACCAGACAAACAGGAGAATCACTTTGAAGGCTGGAGGATCTGAGATCCCTCAGCTTCTAGCACAGATGGAGCTGGACTCCTACAAAATCCTCCCTGTGGAACTACCTGCTCCCAAATTTGTCCCTTTCAATCCAGTCTTCTCACTGTGGCCAGGGGATTATTTCCAAATTTTTGAAATCTAATCTTGCCGTTTACTTTCTGCTTAAAAATACTTATCAAAAAATATGTATTGAAATAATAAATGATGCAGACCTTGCTTCTTCTGATCCGGGGACAGAAGAATGTTGGGGTGATCTTCCAGTAGTCTTCCTCCGGTTGAGGCCCCAGGATTAGGAGTCAGGCAAAAGAAAAAGAAGATCTTAGTTGATGGAAGATTTGTGAAATTGTATGATGTACAGAGCAGGAATTGGACACCACACTATGTGGAATACATGCAGCCATTCAGAGGAAGCCCAGGACATCTAAGCCAACTGTGAGGCAGGTTATCAGCTGGGCAAATAACAGCAACTTTGGCAAGACCGTGTTCCAATGACCCATCAAGGGATGAGGCTCAGAGGAAGCCTGAATTAGAAACATTTGCCATTTCTCATTAGGCTCAAGAAAGTTATTTATTTTGTTTTTTCTAGACTGTTTTATTTGGCACATCTTGAGTGAAATGGCATTCTCTTTTCCCAAGGTGCTTGAAACTGCTTGTTTGTTTTTGCAATTGGCCGTTTTACAAGTAGGGGTCATGAGCACTCACACTGAGACCTGATGCCACCTGTGAGCACGTTATTCTGCTAAAATACAGGACTTGGGTAAGGTCAGCTGCATGGCAGATAGGCTCTGCTTGAGGATGGCAATGCATTTCCCACCTCTATTACTGACGGCTACTGTTTGTAGCTCTGCCAAGGAGTCTTCCAACGTCCTCCTCCTTTGCGGTGCACAAGGATCCCTAAGTCAACTGTGAATTTGTTATTGATGCCTCCTGCACTCCCAACAACAGTCTCTATCAATGCCACCTTCTCCTTAAAAATTCCAGTGCTCCAAGTCTCCCATCCAGTTAGTTCTGAAAGAAGCTAAGCCTATGTCTTCTAAGTAAGGTGATCATATGTCTTCAGTTTCTCTTGCATAAGCCTAGCTTCACTTGTACTGACACTAACAGTGCCCCTTTTTCTCTCAAAATTGTCCTGGCTTGGATGATAAACTATAAAGATACCCTATTTTCAAACTATATTTTCTAAAGAGAGTTCTTTTTGAATGATACCATTAGAAGATGCCAGAGCAATATGTTTTCTTAGGCAATAAGTTTGGAAAACATCTTTCATTTTGTCTTAGAGAATCACAACTTATATTAGCAAATTAAGAACTCTGAGAAGTCCCTGCATAAATATGTCTGCTTAACTTTGTTAAGCCCAATGTTTCCAATATTTATTAAACCACATCCCTTGATTTTTGATAAACACATATCAATAGTTCCTTGGAAAACAGTTTGGGAAACACTTCCCTGAAGTGTAAGAGAATCAATGTGCTTCTCCTCTCAGAATTTCAAAAAAATCCTTCTGGGAGAAGCATATAATCATCTGAAGGGTGGATGATACCCTCTGCAAATTATCCACGTTGGTCATAGCTATAGTTTTTGAATTAAAAATCAGACAACATGATCTGACCCATTGATCTGACATGGTCTAAAAATGAGACAAGATCTTTGAAATCAGGACAGACCTAAACAAATCTGAGACATCTATATGTGGTCCTGCCTACATTCCTTTCATGGCCTACCTCAGGACAGATTTTTTTCAACCCCTCAGAGGGAGGTCTTACCACTAATATGTCCAGGCTTATCTCTGAAATCCTCCTAGGGCAGTAACGTGGTACTGTTACTCCACCAGCCTTGCCTGCTCTACCATGCAGCAGTCAGTCACTAAAAGGCTGAGTGCTCAGGCACAAAGGCAGGCCACCTTCCATGTGGTCATCGGGTAAAGACCACCTTCCATAGGGTCATGGCAGCCTCCTCTCTGGTTCATGGGGTAAAGATATGACTGACTGGATCTCACCCACCCATCCTCTAATCTTTGCCATGAAAACCAACCACAGTTTGTGTGTACTTCTGACAAATCTGAATTTCTAACAGAGTTAAAGCCTTATCCCATTGAATTAAAGCCTTATCCTGTCGTGCAGTACCCAGCACATAGGAGGCATCTGCAAACATCACAGGCTGAAAACTCTTACAGCCTACAGAAAAGGACATCTGTGTTTTCTTTACCATAAACCTAGGATTTTTTCTGTCATATCTTTTATTTCTCCACTCAAAAGATCTATGCTAACAAAGTGTTTTTGGTTTTGAAAAATGTTTCCAATTTGTTACAGGCTTGGTCGTGGTCTTACAAATCATCTTTAATGCGTCTCCAAAATCTGAAATGATACTTAGTTAATGTGCCGGTATCTTCCTCTTATAAAATAACTGTCCCATGACTCTTAGCAGAAGAGGAGAAATAGAATTGATTCTAAACACTTCCAGGTATAGTGGATGATATAAATACTATAATCCAGGAGTGGGCCTCTGACAATCCTTAAACTATTCCAATCTGTGGAATTATTTGATGACATGTTGATTTACCTCATTCTTAGTTCCAAGACATGGGTCCCCTTTGATCTTTGGGGAAAATTTTTCTTCTCTCCCAAACTGGAGACTCGATCAACCACCACCCAGGAGTAACTTTATTAGAGCTGGACAGTCCATTAAGCCATGCTGACTGTATCCTGGCCTTCTGAATATTATCAAAGAATAATCTGGTAGAATAAACCCCCTTATTGCTATGACTCATTCCTGTAGAAATTTCTGGAAAGAGCATTGAATGTAGCTGAAAGTTTACAAAAAAAAAAAAAAAATTAAAAAAAAAAAGAATTCCCCAGCTGGGTGTGGTGGCTCACACCGGTAATCCCAGCACTTTGGGAGACCAAGGTGGGCGGATCACCTGAGGTCAGGTGACCAGCCTGAGCAACATGGAGATACCCGGTCTCTACTAAAAAATATAAAAATTAGCTGGGCATGGTGATGCATGCCTGTAATCCCAGCTACTCAGGAGGCTGAGGCAGGAGAATTGCTTGAACCCAGGAGGTGGAGGTTGTGGTCAGCCAAGATTGTGCCACTGCACTCCAGCCTGGGCAACAAGAGTGAAACTCTATCTCAAAAAAAAAAAAAAAACAAACAAACAAAAACAAAACAAAACAAAATTGCCTGTATAACTTTATGAAAGAACAAAGTATTGTTTCTCTGTGAAAGGTGAAGACTGAGTATGGTCCACAGTTTGTTGTATAAAGACAATGTTTACATTTCCACTCAGGCCAGACTAAGAGAATGTGGACTAGGAAACTATCTGGTTCTGTAGAAAGACCCTGGGAGAGAGATTCTGGATATGGGATGACTCGTTCATTCACTTCTGTTCACCAATCATTAATGAAAATCTACTATGGTTTACATACCACAGTACCCAGGCTTGTGGAGATCAGCAAGGACAATTCCAGGCCTTTAAGCTCACAACAGTTAATAGGAAAGACAACATACAGTAGATCATGACTATGTGTCAGTTAATACTGAGAGAGAAGAATGAGGCCCTGAGCAAGCTATTGACATTTCTCAGCAGCATTTTTAAAAAGTAAGAGTTTCCCACATGAACAAAATAGACAGGTGTTAGAAATAGATAATCTGTGCCATGAAGAAATGTCAGCACACAGACAAAAGATCTCTGTCTCAGCAAGGCAATCTTTACTTTCTGTAGAAAGGGTGTTCAGTTGCAGATGGAACAATGGTGAGAGCACACCTGAACAAAGGAAAAGAAGACATATTTATCCCTTACACATTTGGGTTATCCTTACTACTGTGTCCTGCATCCATTGGCTGGGGCTGGACCTCACAATCTTAAACTAATACCCGATTTGCTAATAACCTAAAACTTTCCTAAATAGGTAAGTGCAAGGAAGAACAAAGAAGGAGAGGAAGTTGCTTATGAAAGGTTTAAGGAAGCAATAACATTTCCAAATAAGGAAGGGGCATTGGCTGTGAGCTGGAGCATGTCTGTGAGCATGTCCAACAGTTACATAAGATAGGGCTTAACAAAGAGTTATTAGCACAAAGCAAGGAGGCTTGAAGTAAGTTAGTCTTTAAAAGAAACTATTATTTCGAACACTTATGATTTATTCTTTAACAAGAAGGGAAACTTTGAAGAGGAAACTTTTTACTTTCTACACAGGGTATTCCAGGCCAGTTAAAGGACTCTGCAAAAGTGAATATGTATAGAACAGTATGGCATTAGTTAGCACAAAGAACAAATGAGGAAGTGGTAAGAGATGAGGCTGGTGCTAGACTGCCCAAAGACATAAGGGTGGACAACTGAGGTCCCTATCACTCAATAACTCTAAGATTCATGATCGTTTCCCTCCAGGCTGTCACCAGCTTATGTGCCATGAAATGATAGAGTAGCTCTTATTAACCATGTCAAAAGCTCAAAGTGGAAGGTCAAATCCAAGCAGGAATGAGGACAATGCTGATGGATTTCCCTGCCTAGTTTAAAAGGATCCGTATGCTCACTGGAAACTAGCTGCACCAAGGACCAGGATAATGTGCATGTATGCCTCACACTGCTTACAAAGAGGCTCATCTGGGTTTCTGCAGACAAATAGATATTTGACCTGACACAAGATGTCCCCAGCCACAGGAGGAATCATACTGGTTTTTTGCCTGACACCCTTAATGAGGCAATTTGGATCTGAAGCCTCCACAGGACCACGCTGCCACTCATCTGGTTAAGTGAAGTGAGTATGGGTTTCTGGTGGCCCATGATGAACGTTTGCCCCATACTTGAAGACAGCAGCACTGCCCTCAAGAGAGCAGGCTGCCCCAAAAACTGAGCCCAGAACTAATTTAGTAAGCATGGCTTTATACAGCTGGACAGAAAAGGCAGCAGGGCCTGTGCTTTTCCATGAGGTAAAGTTTGGAGTCATTAAACCCCTTAATGTCTTTAGATGAAGCCTCGGCATCCAGCACCAGAAACACAGGACCTGGGAGGGAACTGCTACAGGCACATCCTGCCCTTTGCCCCTTGCTTTCCCATAAACATTATTGGATCTCTTGGGCCCAGAAGTCTCTGTTTTTGTTTAACATACATGGTGACTTCTAAAGATAGCCAGAGGTCATTTCTACTGCATTGAGAGCCTCTGAAAGCTAGGGCTTTCTTTTCTACATTATCTCTCTGAACTATCAAGTTTTAGAATTTATTCTTCTAGAAAATATCCCACAAGCTCAATTTGATTGCCCCATATTGACAATTCTGTTACCAGGGCTAGATTCATGAGTTTCACATTCAGGAAGTCCCATTGTTTCATGCTCTGCCATTGCCATCTTGAAATGCTTAATACATTTGAACAAGGAGACCCACATTTTCACTTTGCACTATCCTGCATAAGATGTAGTGATCCTGACTGCAACCAGTAAAAATATACCTCTGGCTTTGGAGTAACACTTTTTCTTTTTTACGTTTTCAAAGGGCATTCACACTTGTTATCTCATTTGATCCTCACAATAAAGCATCCAGAAAAGGACAGCAAGTGGAAGAAAAGACAAAACCATTAAGTTAGAAGAAACCTGGGTTCCAATCCAGGCTCTGCAATTATTAGTTATGTGAACTTGAGCTAGTTATTTAACTTCTCTGAACATGGGCTTCCTCTTCTGTAAGACAGCACAACTACCAAGCACATTTAAATTGGTGAAATAATTATGTGAAATCGTGTATGTCTCCTTCTGTCATGGACATGTAAGTGAATAAACCTCGGTTCCCCTTTGCTCTTCTAGCTTCTCTTTCTGTCCTCCATTTCTCCCAATTTGCAAGATATAAAAGGTGAAGCTGAGCGATTTAGACGATCTGCCAATTGTGTTATTCTGGATCCTATAAAAAGCAGAAGTCAAGTTGGGATTAAATGTACAAAGATTTTATTAGAGGAAACGGATGTGTGAGAGAAAAGGGAGAAAGATGGGAGACTCAGACAAGGACGCAAGTCTGACCAGGAGTGAAGAAGAGAATGAGAGACGGTTGGGTGGAAGAGCCCTAGACCGCTGTGCCATCTAAGAAAAAGATTCGAGGAGGCCGTTGGGGCTTCTTTGGGCCAGCCAGAGTCAGCTCCCAGCCCCTACATCTCCCAGGAATGGTCTTGCCTCAGAATCCCAGCTGCGCTCACTCTGGCTGCAGCACTCATGGGAGGCGTGGCCTCGGCGTGAAGGAGGCAGTGGATTTCAGGAGCAGCATCTAGGCCCTTGGTCAATCATTTTCCCGTATTCGCAAGTCCTTAGGGTGCATTTTCATGGCCACCACATCGAACTTCACACTGAGTTAATGACAAAACCAGATCCACCCTTGACTCTTACCCTCGAGGAATTCAATTATCCCAGCCTCTTCCTGTGTGAAGGAAGTTGTTCTTCAGCCATTGTTTCCCCCAAAAGCAGAACAATGTTCTCTGCTGAAGATGCCTCTGTCCTGTCTCTCTGAGGAAGTGAAGCGTTTCCCCCAGAATGCTTCTTTCGGGGCACAAATCTGCTCTACTAGATTTTTGGAGCCCCGGAGGGGAGACTCATTCAATCGGCCCTTTCCACAACCCCATCCTGTAAAATGTTAAGGGTGATTCTGAGAAAATTGCCCAAAAGTTAGGTATCTTTTGGTTGTTGTGATCCATGAAGTAATTTTTAAGTTTAAAAAAAAAAAAAAAAAAAAAAACAAGAAAAAGAGAGGGGGAAGTGAGGGAAAAAGAAAGTGCTTTCACATCCATTGCAATGTTGACACATTACTCTGAAAAGTGGATGAAGATAGGGCGGGTCATCTTACTATTCTCATGTTTTAAATGTGGAAACAGAGGTTTGGAAGATTCAAACCACTCGCCTAAGGTTCCATAGTTCATGGAAGGGAGAGCTGGAACTCCTGCCCACGCCTTCCGCCCTCCTCCGGTAGGACTGAGTCTACACAACACCAGTAAAGTCCTTCATTTGAATCATAGAAAATGTTAGTCAGTTCAGCAAATTGTTATTCTAGCAGCTCCATGCCCCGCCCCTCCTCCCAGCTCTATCCACTTCCTCTCAAGATCTCTTAGGGCTCTAGAGTCCAAGACACCTAACGACTGCCAACATTTGTGGGTGAGAGCTTCTTTTAAAACATCACACAAACTTAATCAAGAATGAAGAAGAAACAACAAACTTAATCAAGTACAAAAAAACACAAACTTAAGAGTAAGCAGATGGTGGGCAGAGAAAAAGGGGAAGGAAGAAGGGAATAAGAACTCCAGTCTAATAAAAATTTATCTAAATAAAGGAATGTTTTAAAACTAAATTAAATTTTACTATGGTGTTTTCACGTAGGTGAGGTATTAGTAGAAACTCCTCAAAGATTTGCCTTAAGGAACAAAATGAGTTATAATATATGTTTCTCGTTCATTCAAATGTCCCTAATGTAGTTTTTAATCCTTAGAACAGGGTCTGAAATTTAGTTTGCATTTGTAATACAATATTAAGAAAAATCGACTAAACTAATTAGTGGGGGGAGATAAGAATATATGGAAATTTACTTTTAATCTTCTTAAATGAAAAATGACAACCTTTGACCCCATTTGAAAGCACTGACTTATTTTCCAGAAAAGCACATACACAATGTCAGAATTAGTCACTAAAAATAGATCCAAAAAGGAGGTGATAGTAATCTAGTTGAAAATAATAGAATAAAACTAAGTTTATTTGTAATAGTATTTTATTCATTCATCATACCTAATTCAGACCAGTTTGTTTATACCCTACTTCCTCTTTACCACCACTCCCACAACTTCACACTTACACACCCTGCCCAGTTCATCTAAATTAAAGAAATTTTACTGTGTTCACGTGGTAAATTTGTAGAAGACTGTTTCCAGCCATAATGTCAAGTAAGAAAGTAGAGCCCCATGGCAAAAGTTTAAAGTACAGATAGCGTCTTTTTTATTCCACAAAATCATAGAACAGATGCTTCTACCCAATTTGAGAGTTCCTTCAACAATATCCATAAGAGGTACTCCTTTTTCCTGCATAGGAACATGTTTTCTTTCCATTTTTTATTTAACATCAAGGGATTTATGTGCATGTTTGTTACATGGGGGTTTGGTGTACAGATAATTTTGTCACCCAGGGAATCAGCATAATACCCAATAGGTAGTTTTTCAATTCTCTTGCTCCCCTAACCCTATACTCTCAAATGTGTCCCAGTGTCCATGTGTACTCAATGTTTAGTCCCCATTTATAAGTGAGAATATACCATATTTGGTTTTCTGTTCCTGCATTAATTCACATAGGATAATGGCCTCCAGTTCCATCCACATTGCTTCAAAGGACATGATCTCATTTTTTATAGTCACATAGTATTCCATAGTGCGTATGTACCACATTTCTGGATTTTATTCAGTCCACTATTGATGGGCATCTAGTTTGATTCAACGAGTTCTTACCAATGCCAGGAATCATGACTGTAAATAGAATGCCTCTAGTTTCTAGAAAATAATTTCAAGTCAAGTTGAAATCAACTCATCAACCACTTGAAACATATTTATCATAGCATCCATGTCATCTTATCCTTTCCAGGTTATATAGAAAAAGTTCTGTCAAACTTTTACTATGAAGATCCTATTTCATGTATAGAGATCCCATGGAATAACTATAAATATCCCATTGTAAAAAAATCCCATTGCTTTGAAACATGTTTCTTGCCATTATATTTCTTTAAGTATAATACACAGCTCTGGACTGTGCCACCATTGAATCTGTTTATTTCCTTCTTCAAAATGGGGTTGGTAGTATTTTCTACCTCATAGATGTATGTTGAACATTAAAAGAAATAGTACCTACAGTTTGTTTTTGTCAGCATCTGTGCTCTGCTTATCCTCTTAGGCACACTGGAGTCCATGTTCCAGCCTCCTTTGTAGTCAGGAGAGACCATATGACTGACTTCTAGAAAGGGAAGGTGGGCCTAAGGATATATACCACTTTCAGACTAAGCCTGCCATTGTGTGTGTGCTTTTCTGGCAAATAAATCAGTGCTTTTAAATGGAGTAAATGGTTGTTTTTCATTCAAGAAGGTTAAAAGCAAATTTCCACATATTCTAATTTTCCCCCACTAATTGGTTTAGTCCATCTTTTTTGTGTGTGATCCTCCCTCTCTTTCTCCATCTGCCTACTGGATGGAAACAGCTCCAAGAACCTACAGGAGGGTGGAGCTACAAAATTAAAAAAACCTGAGTCTCTGCATGACTGCATTTCTTCACCCACATCTCTCCCTTGACCTATGGTATGCAACAGAAGCAAGAATAAAATTTTACTATATTAAGTCACTGAGATTTTAAAGTTCTTTCAGCCCTTAGTCTAATGCTGCTATGTATATTAAGCTATTACTTCCATGGAAAAACCATGTAAGGTAGAGAAATGCTCAATAAATATTAGCTGCCATTACCACTAACAGCACCTCTATCACCACTGCTACTACTATACACATAGTCTGATGGGAGTCCAGTGCATTCTCTTACTTAATCTAGTCACTTCAGCTTAGAATTGAACCTGCTGTTTTAAGAATCACAACATACTTTGACTTGTATTGAATTCTAGTCAACAACTCTACAAAAAGAAAAACAGATTTATTTTCACATGCGATTTTCAACATAGTTCTCCCCTTTTTCTGTACATTCTAAACATTTTGGAATTTAAAAGTAAGGATAAATATACACCTCTGTTAAGTTCGCTAATTTTAATTACTGACCCATTTTGAAGACCATTAATATACTTTTTAATCTTGATTCCCTTGTTCAGTGTCTTATTTTCTTCTCTCAGTGATAATATGTTACAAATTTTTCTGATATACAATCTATTTTCTTCTAAATTGCTAACAAAGATTTTGGTGAAGATAAGGCTAAGTACAAAACCCACTGTAGCGTAGCTCTGGGGGCTCCCTCAAGAATTTAGAGTGGTAAACTCATTAACAGTATTTCAGTTCTACAAACTTGGGCTGTATTGTCATTCAATCCATGACTCACCATTTTGTTCCCAAAATATCCTAAAATCTTCATCAAATGTCCCATTTATTGTGTGATTTGCTATGTGATAGCATTCGCCTAACCAATTAGCTCAGTAATTCTGACATAAAGATAAAATGGCATTTGCTTGAAATAATTGTTTCTTAATAATCTTGAGCTGACTCCTTGACATCACTGCTCTTTTCCAAGTACTCTCAAGTCATCTGCTTACTAGTACATTTCAGAATATTTCCTGGGTTTCACCTCAAGTCTATAGCATTTAAAATTTCTTCCTCCCAACTTCTCTTTCAAAATAATGATGTTTGCCCTTCTCCGATTTTTCCAGGACCTCTCTCAATATCCAAGTTCTTAATAATTACTAACCATTTTCTCATCTCATCTATACATTTCTCAAGTGCCCACATATTTAGATTCATCTGGGCTGAAGAATTGAGGAAATCTGGAGCCCCACTCCCTGAGGCACAGAAAGCACTTGCAGCTACCAAATACTGTAACCATGACTGCAAATCATCCCAGCAACAGGTCGGGAAACTTTATCTCCTTTATGGAGCATCTCCAATCTGGAAAGCCTGCATGTCCACCCAGCTTTGTGCTGAGGGTCTGCTACGTGCCAGGCATTTAATACACATAGCACATTTAATCCTAACCGCAATCCTGGGAAAACTGAGGTTCACAGAAGAAAAGTTGACCAAGGTTTTACAGCTAGAGTCAGGCTGAGTCTGGAGTCAACCAGGTCTTTCTAAATCCCAAATGCAGATTGCCTCCACTGAGTCACACCTCCCTTTTTTCTAGGGCTCTTATACTCTCTTCTCACCTATTAGGGGTTTCAATTCCTGTTGGTTTATGCCTGTATTTAGACTTGCCAGTATTTAGACACTTCTTGGTAAAGGAAACAGGGATTTATCAGAAATTGAGGCCACTTTGCTTCTCCCCTCTCCTGTCTGTCATACATTGTAGGCACTCCCTTAAGTGACTGAGCATATTCTAGCAAAAGGAGCTGATTTTTAACTAGAAGATTCTTCTCTGTGCCCTGTCCACCCTCCGTCAGGGCATACCCTAGCATACCTCTAAGCTGAAGACATAGCTGTCAACTAACTATCTTTTGGTCTCAGCTGGCAAACACTCCAAGTTCCTCTCTACCTGGAGGCATGTGTCATCTTTGGAAGGGACTGAAGAAATGAGATCCATTGATTCCAAGTACAATTTCTGAACAGACGCTGTCTGGTACTGACTCTACCTCTTACACCTCGGTGAACTTGGGCAATGTACTTAACCTCTCTGTGCCTCAGTTTATTTTTCTGTAGCATGGGGATAACAATTCTGCTAGGACAGATGTCAGCTATTACTTATTGTCAAATCAATTTTAATGTTGGCATTTTATCTTCTGGTAAATAAAAGAAGAAATAATTGAGGATTGAGAACACTGAAGTTTGCCGTTAAATTTACATCATGTGAGTGATTACCTCTTCTGCTTAGCAATAAGCAGGAACATATTTTCTGAGTTGTAAATATCATTACATCCAAGCCAAAAGTTGCAAACTCAAATGCCAGTGGAGCAGGTTACATGAAGACTGTTGAATTGGATAATTGATGACACTTTCAAGAGGGCAGCCTTACTTGGCACCCACATAAAACTGTGACCTCAAAATTACCAAATCTTCCTTTGCATTTGCCCCAAGAGATACCGGAAATCCAGACTTCTATGCAAAATTTCTCAATTTTTGAATTTCAGCAAGTTATTTTTTCAATATCTAGCACTTACATGCTTACTAACAACATACCACCTGTTGGCAACCTCTGGCTTGCAGCCTGAAGTCTGAAGCCCCACTCCCCTAGTCACAGAACAGACTTGTAGCTACCACATGCTGTTACCATGACTACAAATAATCCCAGAGATAGGTCAGGAAACTTTATCTTATTTATGGAGCACCTCCAGGCTGGGAAACCTGCGTGTCCACTCAGCTATGTGCTAGAGTCACCCTTTTTTTTTTTTTTTTTGGCCACAGATATTAGTTTACCACAAGACTACTCTTGTCAGATCCCCCAGAACCTCCAGGTCAAATTCTCAGCCCATCCCAAGATTCCAGCCACTCACCGGTGATATTATTTATGGTATCAATTACTAATGCTCCTGAGATTAAGAACCCGGTAAAACAGATGCCAGAGAAGCTGTTGCTAAAATTGTCTATGTATGGTTAGAGGCAAGGAGAACCCTGCCCCTGCCCTGGACATTTGTGGAAAAGAGGGGGAGGTTATTGGGGCCAGCATCCAACGTGTTCGCACTCAAGTCTGCTGAAGCCCACAAGATGATCCATTTGGGGAAACCAGGGCTGGTAGCAGCTGTTGAGTAAGCCTTGCTCATTTTAGGATTATGAGAGAGCTGAGGAAGCCTTGATAAGCCGCTAAGAGCAAAGTCTATCTTTGGAATCCTGCATAATTTTCCTGCAGACTTGATCCACAGGGAGCTAGAGCTAGGGTTAGTTAAAATTTAATTCCTATAGGTAGTCAAAATATATTTTAAAATTTTATTTCATCATTTTTTGGCTTTTTTTTCTTTTTGTGGAGAACAAGCCGTCGCTATGTTGCCCAGGCAGGTCTCAAACTCCTGGGCTCAAGCTATCCTCTCCCCTCTACCTCCCAAAGTGCTGGGATTACAGTCATGAGCCACCACCAGGGCCTATTTAATCATTATTTATACTGGAAATAAGTAAATAAAGAGTTAAAGAAATAAATAAATAAGAGCAACCTAAATATCTGCAGTGAACTGCATAAAAATTATGGCACATAGTCCAGGCACGGTGGCTCACGCCTGTAATCCCAGCACTTTGGGAGGCCGAGGCGGGTGGATCACGAGGTCAGGAGATCGAGACCATCCTGGCTAACACGGTGAAACCCCGTCTCTACTAAAACTACAAAAAATTAGCCAGGCATGGTGGCAGGTGCCTGCAGTTCCAGCTACTTGGGAGGCTGAGACAGTAGAATGTTGTGAACCTGGGAGGCTGAACTTGCAGTGACCCGAGATGGCACCACTGCGCTCTAGCCTGGGCAACAGAGAGAGATTCTGTCTTAAAAAGAAAAAAAAAGAAAAGAAAAGAAAAAAAAATGGCACATCAATACTATGGAATAGTATGCAACCAACACCTATGGGATACTTGAGTTTTTCAAAGGCTATGTATAGAATAATATATATGGTATTGCTCCTTTTTTGGTTAAAGCAAATAAAGAAAAGAAAGAAGAAAATAAAAACTTATGTCAGAGTAAACACATGTGTGAGTATGTAGGTCGAATAGGTTTAGAGAAAAAAATCTGGAAAGCTACAATGGTATATCTGGGGACAGATTTTATTTTTGTTGAATATGCTTTGGCATTTCATTTTGTTACAACAAGCAAGAAGTCGTTTTGTAAATTTTAAAAGTGAATATATGAAGAAAATATTTAGTCCTTATCAGATCAACTCATTAATTCATTAACTCATTAACTTAGCACCTACTGTGACTCCACAACTGTGCTGTATGCCATCAAAAATATCAAAGAAAAAACTTTTGTCTTAAGCATCATAATCCAGTAGAGGAGGCTTTATATATGGATAGTTTACAAATATTTTTCAAATTCAAGTAGTCAAGTCCTTTCTTTTTCATAAGTCAAAAAGAACTGTCATTATTCTTATTTTATAGATGAAGGAAGGTGACGTGCAGAGAACGTGATGTTAGCAAGTAAGAGAACTGGATTGCGATTCGAAATCCAGGAGTTTCTCTACCAAATGCTGATGGGTAAGTGTCTTCTTTCAGGTTTTCTGTTTCTCAGAGTGCCATCGCTATGAAAAGAAAATATATTTCAATAATAACTAAGTATTAAGAAGCACTTACAAGTGCCTGGGCAGAGATGACATACCGAAGTTTTCTAGTGTAATTTTCAAATGAGATTTGTCAGCTTATTATTACTCATCTTTCTTCTTATTTATTTCTTTAAACAGAATCTACTCCAAAGATTGACCAAAAATCATGGACAAGACCCAGCTATCTTTCTTGGAACATTAGAGATGGCAAAGACCTTAGAAATCACCTTGTTTGACACCTCTATTTTAAAGACAGGAAACCGAAGCCCAGAAAAGCCTGAAGGCTGTCATAACCGGTGATTAGTGGCAGAGCTGGGACGTGAATCTACTACTCTTTCAGCCCATCCATGCCATGCTTATCGTTATGAATGGCCCAGTGAAACACCCAGCTAGCATTCCTGGGTGCCCCAGTTTACCAGGAAGGTGCTCTCATCAATTGCAATCTGACCTAAGTAAAATTCTCACTGGTTTAATGGTTCTGCAGATTGGCATTAATGGAATAGGCAATCTTGCTAATCTAATCATGTCTTTCTTTAAATAGCTTGGGCTGACATGTTGTTTTCTGTCCAGAAGATAGATGGGCAAACACCAGCACAACTAGCATTTAACAAGTATCTAGTGTACAGCCCTCAATGAGATTAGCGTTTTTGGTTGCATTATTTTAACATTATCTTTAATAGTCTAAGAGGCATTGATGTCTATCATATAGCTAATAAATAATGCAACCAAGGCTAAAACCTAGGCCTTTAAAAACAAACAAACAAACAAACAAACAAACAAAAAAAAAAAACTAGGTCTAGAGCTCTTTCTATGTGTTTTGCTTTCCAGAGTATAGCAGAAAAACCACTGAATTTATCCCAAGGATTGTAAGCTTCTTTAGAAGCAAAACATGCCAATAAAATCTCAGTTTCCAGGGGGGAGTCAAAGGAAATCAAATAAGAATGTATTTCATTCTGTCATCTCCTGATCTATAAAACAGAGTTAGAAGACCAGACTGCTGGAGAGTTGCTGCCATTAGGCCTTACAGGAGTCTGTGCTCACTTCTCATTGTTCCGGATTTTTCAATCTTATCTTCAGGCCAGTTTCTTTATCTCCTCTCATCACAGCAGCACTCCATCCTGTCCAAGCATAGGAAATCTGTGCTTGTATTGGATAGATGACAGAACTTGGAATTTAAGCCATTGAGTTTTTTGTAGTGGGCAATTAGGAGTGCTAAAGTCAAAAATGGATGCTCATTTAAATCTAAGGGTTACTCTCCCATCCTCCCACCTCCATCTTAATGTCACCTAGTTCTAATCAGGGTCTACTGCTTAATGCAGTAGGAGAAAAATGAAGTTTTGTTTACAATAGGAGGTCCCATTGTGACTGTGTTCTTGTAGTGCAACTCTTTTCAAAGCAACATATAGTGAGCTGAAATAAATATATATCCTCTACTGCTGATTCTTCTTTTAATTTTTTCTCTAAACAGAAAGGACTGTGTCATTGAAAGCATAAAATGCACCTAAAAAAATATTCTTCAGTGAAGCCCAATAGAATCAAGGTGTGACATCCCCAAGAACAGCCAAGTCACAAAAGAGCTAGTCATGCTGAAGGCCAAGTTAAATAACTCATAATTTTGGATCTCTCGGTCCCGCTAGCACCCTTGAGTGTGGGCTTATAAAATTCCTGACCAGGCAAGACGGCCCCTGTTGAATCTTGCTTGACTTGGCCCCTTCATAGGTAACTCTTCTGTGATTTGGCTTTCCTAACACATCTCACACCTTCCCACAAGTGACCTTTTCACTCTGTACTTGGCTTTTCTGTGGTGGGTTAAGTGCCTGCACACATTCACGTCATCATGTTCCTGGTGTGAAGATGACGTGGTCATACGTGCTGTTGATCTCCAAGTACGCAAAGGACATTGAAGCTCTGCTCAGGCTCCTGCAATCTTTTCTGGGATAAGTATGGATATAAGGATATGGCAAGATGATGAATGCCCTACGTATACCTATTGTTCTGATTTGTGTGGCCCCTTGTGCTGCACGGCTCTTTTTATGAAAGTGAGCTTCCACATACCTAATGGTGCTTAGTCCCTTAGACTCTAAATCTTAGACCATGTGTTGTTATTTCTTACCACCCCAGAGCTATTTCCTCTTATATAAAATTTCCAGAAATCCATAGGCATACTGCATCATGTGGCAGTGGGCTTCTGCATTTCCTTGGAGCCTTACGACAGGCCACCCTAATTATAATCACTGGTTCTCAGCTTACCATCAGCCTGTGTTAAGCAGTCTCACTTTCAACTACTCATCGTCATCTCCAGAAAGCCTCCCTTGAACTTTGGACTGACCCAACTGCTCCCATAGTATCTATGTTTACCTCTGTCATAGCATTTCCTCACTACAGTAATTGTTTCTATTTTTGGTCTGTCACGACACTGGACACATTAGAGCTCCTAAGTTGTATGGACTAGCTGTCACTTATCTGCATATTATCAATGCTTAGCACTATGTCCTGCACAAAATACACATTCAGTATATACTGATGAGTCATTGTTGAAGGTTTAGTTGAATGGGTTAAGGTAAAAATTATTTCCAGGTCTGTGAATTAATTCTATTCCAGTGACTCTGTTGCCAATATTACTGTCATGAAATATTAAGTATGACTTGTTTTGACACTCAGACAGAAGGACATACAGCCCACTAGAGTTATCACTGCAAAAAGGCTAATTAGTTTAACTCTCAAAGAGTAACTTTATTTACCATGCCTTTGTTGGTGGGAAGGTGTTGAAAGGATGACTAACTTCCCCATGATTTCACCCTGTGGGAGACAAGGAATTTAGCAGCCACCTGGATTGGCCTTCAGTTTTGTCTATATCTCAGTATCCTTCAGTGTTATCTTCCTTAAATCTTCCCAAAAGTCTGTGTAAGGTTTCATGGACATCACCAAACTAAACTGCCTGATAAGACATATGGACCCCTCAACCTCTGTTTCAACTTTTTATCTATGGTCTTCCCACCCTCCACTGACACACAAGCATGCCTTTGTCTCAGATATAGACTGGGAGCCCCAGAGATAATCTTTACCAACCTCAACATCTCCAGTTTTCTCTGTTCAGCAACATGATAAAGACGTCCCTGAGGGGGATTTTCTATCCCAGAGGTTTGACCAGAAAACTGAGATTTTTCCAACTCTGGATCCTTTGGCTTTGGCCCTGATTATTTTACTAGGGCCTTAATCTTCTCTAATTCTTAACAGTTTAAAAAAAGTATTTCCCTTGCCATGGTTGAGAAGCATGAGCCCTTGTTAGGATGAGATTTGGATAGCTTTAATGAGAAGATGTATGTAAGCACATGTTGCAAAGAGACAAAACTAGAATATAGAAATAAGGCTCTGTTGATGAAGCAAAAACCCTCCTGAGACCAGCAGACTCTGGTAATGGAAAATGGGACCAGTGGCATTTTGCTTATTTGTTCTGGGCATCATTCTGGATGAAGGGATAGCTAATTTTTCTCTGTAAAGATTAATCAGTGGCGGGACCCAAGATAGTTGTTGTTGTTGTAGAGGGTGCCTCACCCTGTGAGCTTCCTTTCTGAGGAACACTACCAGCAACATCCTTAGGTCACAGGCCTGAGCATTGTCACAGGGTTAGACAAAGCCTAATTCCAGAAACTTAGTATAGAAGCTATGTATGAATATAGTTTCCAAACAAACTGAATCTTTGGGGACTGCAAATAACATCACATGATTGGGCCTTCCACACTCCTGCCTTGAGGTAGGAAGTGTTAGGCAAAGACCCACAAAAACTACAGGCTGAGCGGAGTGTGATCCTGACACTCTAGAGATGACTTCCATATGCAAGTGATACTTGAGCTCTTTCTGAATGAAACCAAACAAGAGGTGATTCCTATTATACTGTAAGATTATTTAAGCCAGGGAACATGGCTTGTGTAGCATTCTCAGAATTTTGCCCAAGAAAAGAAATATTTTCTAAAAGTCTGCCTTATCAAATATTAATGGCGCTAACGTCAGATTGCCTGAGTATGACCTTTGGCAAGATTTTTAGTCTTTCTGCATTTTTCTCTCACCTATAATGTGGGTATAATAATAATACTATCAGCTTCATAAAGTTGTTGGGAATTAAATAAGACACTGTACTATCTAAGGCGCTTAAGCTGGCATGAATAAGCACTTGATAAATGTTTCTTGTTTTATACTTATCACTTGAGAAAAGTTCACTCTGCATTTTATAAATCCTCGAGATGTTTTAGGAGAACGTGAAGGAATCCTACTAAAAGATATATCTCACAGATGAACTGAACCCCAGTGGGGCAAAGTTAACTGTTCCAGATTGCTTTGCAAAGCATCTGAGAAGCTGGGACTAGAAATTAGCCCTTATCTTTGCCTGCTGGGTTTATATAAAGGAAAAGCAGATTGAGATTGGCTCAGGCTAGGTTGGCTCAGGGGCTGGCAGAAACTCCCTGATGCCTAACAAATTTGTTTCCTCTTCTTCCTATGCATTCAGCTAGACTATATTGCCCAGTTTCCCTTGCAGTTAGGTGTGGTCATTGGAGTTCTAACCATTAGAATAGAGAGGAAGTCACGCACCAACACCAGAATGGGCTTATGAGTATCTCCCATGTACAAGTTTTTGTTCTTTCTCCTTACCTGCTAGCTGAATGGAGAGGCACTGAGCTAAGGGCTGAAGATATTGAAGCCATTAAATGGAAGATGATTGTTTTCCTAAATCATTGCTTGGAGAAGAGCCGCTCAATGAGAAACTCCATATTGGGTTGTGAGATGAGTGAGAAATGGACATTATTTTGCTAAGATTTGGAAGTTTATCTGTTACCTCATCTAGAGACAGCCTAAGAGGGGCTCTACCTGCCCATGTGTAGAAGGATGCATGGTGTGGGCAAGATGAAGAGAACTTCAAGAATCTTCTTCATGGAGTTCAAAAGCTTCCCTGAGAATGAGAGCTGCCAGAGGTTGACTTGGCAATCCTTTGGCAGCCCCCTTTGTCCACTTTGACTTCACTAGGTGAAAATACTAAAAATGACTCAAAACCCCTTTGGTCTTCTGTGCCTCTGCAGGGCCTGCAGTAAAGTGTAATAAAAGCAGAAACTGTTAGTAGGAAGCATCTGAAGTGGGAAATGCCGTTAGGCTGGCCCATAAAAGATGAGTGCTATGAGTAGTAAAATGAGCTAAGAAGGAAAACATGATGAATGTTTTCTCGGCTTTAAGCAGCAAGATCCCATTTCACCATCCCACGTGGCACTGTGTGCCTGACTAGAAAAAGCAAGGGCCTCTGTGCAGAGCCTGACTCAGGGAGTGTGGCAGCTGAGCCTATCCCTGGGGCCCTAGCTGGGGCAGTGGAGTGCGGTGGAGGTGTTGGGGGATCTGGGGGGATGCAGCTTGATTTCTTCATCACCTCCCAGGCCCTACTGATGCTTTCCATGTTGAAGGTTCCCACTGAGACACTGGAGGAAATCCTGAATTGCCCAAGTTCCAGAGCAAGGACACCTCACACAGGGAAAGGGAACCCAGAGGTCATGGTGCCAGGAACAGCAGGGAGAACTTCATGAGATTTGACTTAAGAAAATGAATATCTTCTGTTTCAATCTCACTACCATAGCTCATTATACCACACAGAGAACATGCGTCTTTACTGTGCTGGCCCCACCCTCGCACCAGGACACCATCCTCCTCCTCAGTTTAGGCAGTTTCCATGAATTCTTCGAAGTACGATTCAAGTTCAACTTTCTCCATGAGCCCACCACTTTTTATTATAGTCCCTATAAATCTCATTTTTGGAAAAACATAGTAGTGGAAAGGTCTGGGTTGGAGCCCTGCCTTTGTTACTTGCAAGCTATATGATTTTGTGCACATTGCTAACCTCTGTAAGTTTCGGTTTCCCTATCTATAAAATAGGGATTGAAATATAAATCCTATAGGGTGGCTGCAAGGATTACAGGATATTACCTTGCATAATGTGTAAGACGTAATAAACACGCAATAAAAAATTAGTTTTCTTCTGAAATTTTGCAGCATATATGGTCTTTACCACCAATTTAATACTTTTATTGTTTCATATGCATGTAGCTTGACTCCTCAACCAGGGTAAAATCTCCTTCTAGAACAGAATGTCTCAGATCATTATAGACTACCAAGTCATATTTAATATTTTTGCTTATTAATTACCGTTCATCATTAATCTGATTAGCATCAATTGGTTGGTTGATCATCAGTTTTAACCTTTCACAAAGTTAGATAGAAAGATGTCTCTCATCCTCTAAGAACGTCATGAAAATATGATTTTACTCGGGCTGTGTAGAAGATAGATTCACATTTTGAAGAGTCTCTAAATTACTCTAGTCCCAAGAAGACTCCAAAAAATGAGTATCAATACTACAAAGCTATTGTAAAGACAAAAATGCCTGGCCTCCACTGATACAAGACCAGCTGAGCACATCTTCCAGTGAGGCATGGCTGCCCTCAGCACAAGTTACAGTAAGCCAATTCTAAGAAAATGGCTATATTTATACTAGCTCAAACATCACCCTCTGAGAGCAGCCCTCTTAGAAAATCCTATCTAAATAAGCCTTCATTCTCATTGTCCAGCCATTCTCCATCATTCTATTATTTTTAATTTCCTCAAAGTCATCATTGCAATCTGAAATTATTCATTTACTTGCTAGTGTATTCAATATCAGTCTCCCACCAGACCATGAGTTCCTTAAAGGCAAGAACATATCTGGTTGTTCATTGCTACATTCTCAGTGCCTAGAGCAGCACTTAACAAAGAGCATTATATAATATTTATTGAACTGAACCTGATGAACCTTGACATAGTTGTGGGGAACAAATCTCCAGTTGATGATCATAAGCAAAAAAGCTTTTGTGAAATGCATCTTTGCAGCTGGGTTTCCTTGGGAGGACAACTCTCCTTTAGCTTACTGAATGCAAATTGTACAAACAGAGCTTCTCTGAAATCCTCAAAGTACTAAGCAATGAATTAAACACTTGGCATCAACCAAACAGCTCTGTTCTTGGATCTCAGCTCTCAAAACTCCCACTAATGAAAAAATATTCCATAGAAAAAGATACTAATCTATTGGCTGTAAGAAAGTTCTGAATATCTCTATCTTTATTAAATTGCTCCTTGAATTGAAATGCTATCATTTTTCCTCCAATGTTTATTCATTGTACTATCTTTTGAAATCTTATTTTGTTCTCAACCCACCATTTCTTATTTCTATAAAAATTCTGAGCATCCTTAAAAGTTCAATAGAAGTTCTGCCTCACCAACAAAAACCATTAACCTCTGCTTCTTACCCTAAACGTCGTCTTTGAATTTCTAGAGCCTTTTCTTTCACCTCATTGTGAATGGCTGCCTAAAAAGTGAGCCCTTTCAAGAAAGAAACCATGGTGTGTTTTTTACTCTTCATTCTCTTCATTCTGTATAATTGATGCTTGCTAGCTACTATTTAAATTTACACTAATCTACCACAGAATACTATATGAAAAACAATAAACCTTTGTTAACTTAGGTAGCTTTAACTTGGAGTAAATAATATTATTTAGCCATGCAACCATTTTTTACCATCCTTTGAAAAAACGCTTTGGTCAACAAATTAAACAATAAGTATGTATTGAGATTCTATAATAGATCAGGAACTGTCCTAGCTATTGAGGATGCAAAGATGAACAAGATAGCCTTTCCCCTAGAAAAATGAGTAATTGTAGAGCACCTTAGACTATAGAAGAATAATCCTTCTAGTAAACTCCCCTTTGTGTAATCACTATGCCAATTCCAATAAATGCTCACTATTTCATGAAAGAGAATTGCATAGAGCATATTCTTCACAATTCTTTATCCAGTTTGTTTTTTAAAAAACATTTTTATTACTTCTTCAGGTACACATAGAAACATATGCCATAATTCAATGGAACTAACTTGGATTGTTCTAATTAACCCAAATTACAAAAATGTTCTGTACTTAATATTCTGAATGATTACTGAAATTATGATTCTTACTATTGGATGAAAATATGGAGATTTCTATGTCAAGTTTTCTGATTGGCATACTATGATTACCTACCACCCCAAACCTCAAAGGGTGTTAGATCAGTGAACAATGTTTGGTATGCTGCTAAATTAAAAAATAATAATAATAACCATAAACTTCACATGCAATTGTTTTTGTTATACCATTATGAAACCAAGGGGTGATGCAAGGTTTCCAAATAGGAGTGGTTTTCTAAGTTTTGAGGCATGTCATGCCCAGAGAGCCTACAATCCGTAGAGGTACTCAGTCAGTCATTGTCCAGCTATTTTGGCAATGATCTGATGGCTAATGGAATTAACTAGCATGCCACCCTCTGCAGTTGTTTATAAAACCAGAGCAATGAATAAGGTTTTTGCTCTCCCAAACCAACCTCCATTTCCAGTGAATGGCTGCGGTGGTTGGCAACCTGAGCCCACCAAATCAAACCCTAGTGAAATGGGTCAGTGAGCAACCAGTGTAACAGTCCACCAGGAAACAGTCTGGAGTAGGGGCAAGAGTAGGAGTTTTCAAGTCCTGGCTCTGCTGCTTCCCAGCCACTTAAGAATGGGCAGGTCATAAAGCTTATCTTTTACTTCTCCATTTGCAAAACGATACTTCCTGGCCTGTCCACCTTTCATGGTTATTGTGAGACTCCAATGAGATAATATACCAAAGTTCTTGTAAATGGCACAGTCCTAGCCTCTTTATTAGTCTAACTTGTCAGTTGGTGCATGACAACTCAAAACCACTCACCCTATGCTGTAGTGATGCATTCAAGGAGGATAGTGTATACTTATTGTTCAACACACCAAACAAAATCCAGGCTCAGAGGCACCCTCACCTCAGTGCCTTAAGATACATCTTATTTCTTGACTGTCTAAGTGCCTTGTGGTACTGCTGAATGACAGAGTTAATTGACCTTAGGGTCAGATTGCCAGCTCCACCACTTGGTCAAATATTTAACATTCTATAAGCTCGTTTCTGGATCTATAAAATGATGATTCAAATATTACCTATCTCACAGAATTGTGGGAGGATAAGATAATCATGTAAAATACATGGTATAGTATCAGGTGGCACACAGTAATGATGACAATTACTATTAGCCTCACACAGGTTTCTGCAGCTAACACGAAGGCAAAAATCCCATTAGAGTCAAAAGATCTGGTTTCATGTCCTCGTTCCCTCTGTGACAGGCTGCATAATGCTGCCAAATTCATTCAATCTCTCTGGAATGCAGTTACTACATATAAAAGGATGCTAATATTCACTTCATGGGGTCTATATAAAGATCACATAGAGTAATATATATAAAACTTCTATACTCACTGTAATGCACGATGAAGATGCACAAGGCTGTTATTTGATTTTTCTGTATGAACAAACATGCAGAAAACAATTGCAAAGATTTTATTTAGCGGCTTTCTGTGCTTGGCACTTAGAAACAGAGTTCCGTGCATAAGGGCAAATTTTTATACACCTTTTCTTCATACATATTTTACATACCCTTTTATTGCCCCCTTTTTCATATTCATAATATTGGATTCCCCACTAGGCACATAAATACATTTATCTACAACACCTCAAAACCAGAAATCTTAATAATATCTGTATTTTTTTACTTGGTATTATTTGCATTTCCACACCATTTAAAAATTTTAGCTTGCACCAAGCTTCACTTGCTTTCTTACTATTAAAAGATTTGAAGGGAAAGGGAAAGATGAAGGAAAAAACCCAAAACTTCAAAATGCAATGAACTATTTGATAAAAATGGAGATCTAAGGGCAGGTAGAAGGTATAGAAGACCCATCTGCAATTGCCTGGGACATGAGGGGATTTTTCCTGCCACAGGGGTAGCGGGCAGGCATTCTAGGTTAGGCGTCTGGATCCGGCACTTGGAGGTCAGGCCTCTATTTGTTGCCTCTGCTCTTGATATCATCTTCTGAGATTGTAAAACTATTCCTTCTTCACTCCCTTCTATTTCCCTTCCCCTACCAGGCTGCATGCTGTGGAATCAGCACTTCCCACGTAGTGCACCTCTCTTTTGGATCACAGTGGTCAGAGCTGTGGGCTCAGGATGCATTCCTTGCTCCGTCCCTCTGACCAACGCCCTGACCATGCTCAATGTGCCAGAGATGTTTACTCCTCAGTAATGCCATGATTCTTTCTATAGTAGTGGGGCAGGCGGCATTTGGGGGGACAAACCAAAAACACATCTCCTTGGTGAATTAAAACTCTCATCATTGCTCACACTTTCTTTGTCACTCTTGCTCTCCACCTCTCTCCTGTTCTCTGTTCTTCCTGTTTGTCTTTCTCCTGTTCAGCTGTTCTTTCTCCCTCTTTCCACGGGCACCACTGGGAATATCAATGATAGCATACAAGTGAAGAGAGCCAAAGTTCAAAAGCAATCTTTTTCCAGAAGCCAAGTCCAGTTGTACTGATGTCTTTCCACTCTCATCCATGGGGAGGGTCTCCAGGATACATGGTTCATTCCAGAAGCAGAGGAAGCTGCAGGGGAGAAAGACTCGCAGCTACTGCTGGCCCACTCCATCTAGAGTTGTACATAGACAAATTCTTGGTGAAAGCACCCATTCTGGGCCTCCCTCCACAGAGTTCACCCAGTTCAGAGTCAGTGTGCATGTATGATTGCATGTGTATGAACTGTGTATGACTATATATGTGTGTGTGCATGTATGTATTGGTAGGTCTGTCTGTATGTGGGTGTGTATGTGTAACTTTTCATGGCTGCCACACACTAGCATCTCCCTTAACATTATGACGAAGTGATTATTCAGTCTCTTCAAAGGCCACTCTGGAACAGACAATGCTTTATAAAACTAAGGTCTGGGAAGGCAGGAGAATGGCCACTGAGTTGTGGATGATTCTGCCGCAAGTATCCCTCACTGGCTTAAAGGTGTCTCTAGTTCTTGGGGATATGTTTTCCTCCAGGAAAAAAAAAAAAAAAAAAAACACAGTTTCTGTTTTCTGAAGGCACTGGACTCTCAAAGAAGAGGATCTGACCACGAAGACTCTGGGGCCTTGATTGCCAAATGCTCCGTGGTGTTTGGACTGGCCTTTAAACCATGTGCACAGACATCTGGGAGGAGGAGCCTGGAACTGCCCCATATTGCCGGCCATCACAAGTGTTGGTTGCCTGTTGGTTATTGGGTGAAGGGCTAATCATGTGCATGCTGTGCTCCATCCCTGACGGCAGGTACTGCCTCTCTCCAAAGGCCCCGTTGGAAGGAGAAGAACAGAGTAAAGTGCTTTGAGAGGCGCTCAGTTTTTCTGGGCTTGCAGCTAGTCTAGGGGAAGTGGGGAAATTGTATCCATACAGGTTGTAAGGGTTGTGAAGGGAGAAGGCATTGTAGGAGCTCTGCTGCATGTGGCTGCCCCCGAACATGTGTGGTGATGAGGAGCTGGAGGCAGCATTGCCTGCCTGCATGACATACTGAAACTGGGAAGTGGGGAAGGACCCCAGCTGGCCACCATAGGCTTCCATCTTGCTGTTGCCAGGCAACGAGGGAGGAGTTGGTATTCCGGATATCAGGGATGGAGTCCTCTGAGGCATGAAGGTTTCAGAGGGCTGAGTGGCTGAAGTGGTGCCACTCTGAAGCCTGTTGTAGCCACTGTCACTCAGCCCTGGGTAGCTCTGCAAGGCAGCCATGTTGCTTCGGGCACATGGTGGATAATCAGAGAGGTTTAGATTACACAGCTGGCTCTCTCGGCAGCCCACATTGAAAGTGTTGGGGGCCAGATGAAAAGTTGGAGGAGAACAGGATGGAGATAAAAGATGAGAAGAAGCCGAAGGGGATGGTGTCCCAGTGCTGGAGGTGGTTGGGGAAGTGCCTGTGCTGCCTCCTGAAAAATAAAATGTGAATACTATTGAGACAGAGTCTTTTAAGATGAATTGGCCTAAGTCATATGCAAGCCATACTGGAGGTGCCTTGAAATGTCCAAGATAAGGCTGACTTTTACAGAACCATTTTTCCTCTTAACTCAGCAGACCTATGCTAAGTGATTCCACCTGTGGACACATACACAGTCCTACAGTCATACACACACACGCACATTCCAGAAGACTGTGATCAAAAACAACACTAAATTCTTTTGTTTGTTTCTCTCTGTAAGAGCCTTAGTGAGTCCTTTGTATAAAAATAACAATAAACCTTCCAAGATTCACGTTGCCATTTCTCACCATCAAATTCACTTTCTAAGACGACCTCTGATGTCAGCATTAAAATCCACTAGCTCAGCTCTTCCCATTCTTAACGGAAATGCATTAAATATGCATTTTATTCAAGGGCTGTTGCCTGCTTTGCCATTTTTATTCTTCCAGCCAAACATGCAGGGCACCAAAGCAGGACCCTAATCTCAGAGGAAATGGGGTAATGGAAGAGAGTGCCAAGTCAAAATTGAGGCCTGGGGGTGCAAGCAGTGGAGCCTGGGGTATGAGATTGAAGTTTCATCACGTGAAAGACATTGGGAACACAATTATAAGGGCTAGATTAGAATAAAGCAAGGCTAACCCAAAACAAAATCATTATGAACCAGAGACTCTGCTGATCTCCTTTGATAAGATCATGCCCATTCTCAGAGACTGGAATAAAGACTGTAAATGGAGTCTTTGGAGTTTCGATATTTATGAGAACAAGAAGCTAAACAGGCCTTAAACTGACCTGAAAGTCAGGAGATCTGGGTCTGCTCACAACTCTGCCACACTAACTGCCCAGGTAACCCTGGGCACATCATTTACCCTCTGCAGGTTATAGTTTCTTCATCTAGAGATGAGGAATTAACTTACATCAGTGGTTCTCGACTATAGAGGACCTGGCAGCTTTTAAAAATGCTGGTGTTCCAGGATCCTACCTCGGATGAACTAAAGCAGAGTTTCTGGGCATGGGACCCCCACATCAGTATTATTTTAAAAGCTCCCCCAGATGTGTAGTGTGGCTTAAGAACCAATCATACAACCCGAATTCCTCATTTCTAAGTACTCAGAATAGTCCTTCCTAAATTTGAGTGTGTATGAGAATCAGCTAGATGGCTTGTTAAAGCATAGATTGCTGACTCCATCCCTAGAGTCTCTGATTCTGTTGGTCCAGGGTGGGGCCTACAAATCTGTATTTCCAACAAGTTTTCAGGTGATGGTCCAGAGACCACACTTTGGGTTAGAGGAACTCCAGATTCCTTTCATTTCCAAAAGTTCCTGAATCTGTGTTTGAATGAGTTGATCTTACGATGTGTGAATGTTAGAGCTAGACAGGTGGATGACACACCAACAGACTGGGGACTAGTTCAATCCAACCTACTTCAGTGTGTTCTCAGATAGTTTAAGAAAGCCAAAAACGACCTTTACGAGCCTCCTCTTTCCCAAAGTCAGGAAGGAGCAGTGTAGCATCCGCCTCCTGTCTCATCCAATGGAAGTTAAAAACATGGGTGAGTGCTAGGGCTGCAGGGCCCTTTATTTGAATTCTGGAAAGAGCAGTTGCTTTGTCTTCCATAGAGAATCTTCCATGATGTAACTTCCTCCTTCACAGCAAGGTTAGGAGTTTCCCAGCATTGTCAAGAGCTGTGATTTCCCCAAGGAATGTAATATCCTTTAGATCACCTATGCTAGACTTGTTGGGACTCTTAGAAGATGAGCATTATAAAAGGGTAAGGGGCATTTTAGGTAGAAAAGAGAAGGAATAAGGTTTTTCTCAGTGAAGAAAATGTTATAAAAACTAGCAGGGGCTCGGTGCGCTGGCTCATGCCTATAATGCTAGCACTTTGGGAGGCCGAGGCAGGTGGATCACTTGAGGTCAGGAGTTCAAAACCAGCCTGGCCAACATGGTGAAACTCTGTCTCTACTAAAAATACAAAAATTAGCTAGGTGTGGTGGTGGGCGCATGTAATACCAGCTACTTGGGAGGTTGAGGCAGGAGAATCTCTTGAGCCCAGGAGGCAGATGTTGCAGTAAGCCAAGATAGCACCATTGCACTCTGGCCTGGGCAGCAAGAGCAAAACTCTGTCTCAAAAAAAAAAAAAACGGCAGGATTCCAGAGACACTGGAATACAAAGAAACCATCCACAGTGTGCTAAGGACTCAGGGGTCCCAGATGTGTCAATTAAGAGACAGGTGCCCTCAAAGAGGAAACCAAGGTTAATTTTTAGCAGGGAAAAAAAAGCATTCAGCTTACAGCCATGGTCATAAGTAGTAGTGCTGGCTATAGAAGTACAAATTTGGCTCTTGTTGTTATAATAGTTTATTCAGAGGTAAATTTTAACAAAGCCTAACTAATAACAAAAGAATTTCAAAAGAATTTCCCCCAATGAACTTTCAAGGAAGAATTGTATTTAATAGAGTCATTTCAGAAACTTCTCCTTCCTCCTTTATAATACTCAACTTAAAAATCCTTAAAAAAAAAAAAAAGTAAAATGATTTTTATTCCACAATTTGAGACAAGGCCAACATTGTAAATACCACTGGGAGAAGGAAGCCAGCAGCTGGCCACGTTGGAAAGAGCCCTGAGTCTGATTCTAGGCTTATTAACCTCTGTCCAGTTCATGACCACTAGCAATGCAGGCCACCTCTTCATTCTCATTAGCTGTGAAATCAGGGACTTGAACCAGTGGGCCTCAGTTTCTGTCCTTCTCAGCATATCTGTAACTGAGGTTTCAAGTAATATAAAGTGTGAATTGCCAACAACAAGTACTTTCCATGGAATTATTTTAACGTAATGAAGGATGTCTGGCAGGAGAAGATTCTAGAAGGAGGAGGAAGAACATCTCATCTGTCTTGTTTCTATACAGCTGAACGGCCAGGCCTTCTGTGCCTTGCAGAAATCTCAAGGATTTATTTCAAGTGTGTAGTTCTTCTTTGAGGCATCCTACACATTTTCCTTATTTTCCACTCTAAATGCCATGAGCTTCTCTGAAATAAATGCTATGGCACAAATGGAGAAACCTGACTCCAGCTGTAAAGAGATATGTGTTTTATGGGATAAGTATCTGGTCACTTCTCTTTGAAAGTTCATCCTTGCTCTCCCTGATCTGGTGTTTATGTGGTCCCTGAGAAGACCACCTGTTCAGCATGCCATACTGTCCTGTTATAGGCATATTCCATCAGGCACTGGTTCTAGCCCTGCAGCAGGAAGCATAAGGTGGAACAGATGACTTCCTACAACTCTAAATGGTTTCCTCTCATGGCCCAAGATGGAACGAGTGGTACTGATTTGAGGCCTCAATTGGTTTCACTACAAAAAAAAAAAAAAAAGGTGGGGGGAGGGTGGAACTTTTAACAAGTTACAGGGATTTCTGCTGAGCAGATGAAAGACACATGTTAAAAAGTTTGTAGTCAGCTTGCTTGGGCTTTTAAATGACACTCACTGGAAATGAGACTTGGTGGCCTGCTGAGCTTGAGTGGGAGAAGACCCCGTATGAACTACTGTTTGAAGGAGGCAGGGGCAAGCCTGTCCAAGAGAAGGTCACCTTGCTTCCATGCACTTTGAAGAAATGCTCTTGTGCACATAAAGTACTCAATACAGATAGCAGCTATTTTTCAAAGTCCCCATAGAAAGAGAAGACTATGGTATTCATTTTGCAGAGAAGCAAACCAAGATACTGACAAGTCTTTTTCCTCCCATGATCTAACAGCTTGTTAACTGTTAAGTAAGACTGGAATTTCCAGCCAAGGGCAAAATGAGCACAAAGAGGGAGCCCATCCTCCTTGTTCATTTTCAACACTTGGCTGACTAGAGATTCTCATCACAGAAAAGCTAGGGCAGGGTGGGAGGCCAGGCCAGGCCACACTGATACAGGAGGGTAAGAGCTGCCTCTCAAAGCAAAGCATGCCTCTCTTCCCTGTGCCCTCCTCGCCTCTGTACCTGCCAGGTCCTGCGTGCTCTGAGCATCTTGACAGAAATTTTATTTAATGGGTGAGTGTGGTCTATAGGGTCAAACCCAGTTCCAATCCAAGTTATCTTACTGATTAAGGACAGAACCGTAGCAAGTTAGCATCTCCAAGCCTTTTACATTATTAAGGAATTGCTGCTATCTACTTGGTAGAGATGTTTTGAGAAATAGATAAGATATAATAACATATATTACAAAGTGCTCATAACTGTATTTAGCACATAGGCATTAATTTTTTTAAAAAATAATTTTTAGTAGAGATGGGGCCTCACTATGTTGCTCAGGCTGGTCTTAAACTCCTAGGCTCAAGCAATCCTCCTATCTCAGCCTCAAAGTGTTAGGATTATAGGCATTAGCCACTGAACCTAGCCCAGCACATAAGCATTAACTATTCTCTTCTATGAGAGAAGAGTGAAGGAAGGAGAAAGGAACTTCGGTTCTAATGAGAATGGCTCTGCGGTGTTGGACTCTGTCTGTGGAGCTAAGCATCTTGGCCTCTCGCCACCCTGATGAGCATTATCTCTCAATAGCTACATGTTTGTTGTAACATGCTAGAGGAACCTCCATTGCTGTGAATGATGGAGCACTAGGCCAGGTAGCAGCTATGGCCCTACCTGGGCCATATTCCCAAAGGCTAACCTAACTCTGGTTTCTCTCTGAATTATCTGTTCATCCTCCCTCACTTCCAGTTCAGGACAAGAATGGCTGCCCGTGTCTCCATCTTTCCTCAAATGAAGCAAAGTGGAATTGACAGAACACAAATAGCTAGACTGTTGTCTTTCCCACTATCCTTAGAGGTCTTAATTCACCGCTGAGAAGTGATTAAAATATAATGCCCTAAGTAGCTTAAAACTTTCAAGAGTTCTGTAGCATCTGTAGGATCTGTAGGTCCTGTAGGATCTGTAGGGTCTGTAGGATCAATCTCCTACAGCCCCAGCTCCCTTCATCCTATTTTACCCATGGGCCAATATGAGGCGGCACACATAAAAATTCATATATGACATTAACTTGTTCCAATATCCAAGGCTAATGGCCAAAACAACCAAAAAGGATACGTTTAGCAGTAATTCCGTATGAGGACAATAACCTAGAATATACTTCATTTTACCATAAAGACAAGTTAAATGTGACCATGAAAATCCTGAATACTAAACCTGCTGACTTTTGCATCTCTAAATTGATCATTTCCAGATTGTAATATGAGGGCTTTCACATACAGTTTCCTTTTCAATTTGTTTTGTTGCGCTTTTCTTCCTCCTCCCCCAAAATTGAAAAACAGTAAGGCGAAACCCCATCTGGGCTAGTAAAGAATAAATTTCCATGTAATTACTTGGTTCCATGAGCCAGACTCTTCTCTCATATAATTCAATGGCATCTTTCTCTGAGGAGTGCTGATTCACTGTGTATCCTTGAGAAGTCTTCTTTGAGGCTTTCAAACAGGTAAGAGGTAAAATATCAGCACCCTATAGACTGATCCCAGAGAATAAACCCAGAGATCATAAAGTTTAATGAGCACAGCACTATTCATTTCAACAAAAGAATTACTTAGTTGAGATGAGTACCATCCTCATAATGCAAACGTGAACATTAGAGTGCTAATAGGAAGCGTGTGGTTTCAATCTTAGAAAGATTCCTAATGAATCATTCTCCATAAAAGCTAAAGGAATGCACAGACCTAAACTCCTTCTATTTAAAATAGCTTTGAATATATTCATCCAATCCAATTTTGCACATTGGTCCTCTGTGTTCTGAGTGTCTGCTTCTTAGATGGTCCTATTTTATATCTACCACATTCCTTAGGTGGACTGCAGCATTTCTTCACTTTCCATTAACTTAATTGTTTTCTCCGCTACTTGTTTTACTGCCTTCCTTGCCGCAGCATGCATCTGTTATCTTCATTTAGAATTAATCTGCTTCTTTCTGGCAACAGTATCTAGTTTTCCCACCACTACACACTTTCTCCCACTCTCACTGCTTCACCCCTACCTTCAGGGAAGGCATGTGACTCAGGCCTGGACAATCAAAGCATCATTTTCCCCCCCACCACAGTAATTAAAATTGAGATGACTCGATTAAAGGCAATTAGATTCAATGAGATTTTGGTAGAAATCTAAGGAGAAAGGTACATGCCTTTTCTCATCAGATTTAAATCTCAAAATATGTAGGGCCAGGGGTTCTGGTAAGCATGTTCATACCATGGGGAACCTGAGAACAAAGTCAGGATGATAGCAAAGTTGAGAAATGGAGTTGATGATCTTTTATGGATGCCTACATTAAGCTTTGCCTAAAACTGGCTATTTGAGTCATTTCAGTTTCATGACCCAATGAGTTTCTTTTTTGCTTTGCCATTTGGGTTTTATATTATTTACAACAGTAAGAATCCTCATTGATATGCCTCCCTAATTCTATAGGTAATTCCACTATGAAACTGAAGGGGTAGGAATATTAAGATAAAGTTGGAAGAGACAGAAATAAAAATGAGAACGGTAGGACTAGACTGTGAACCACTTTGTCAAATGGAAGCTATGGATGATTCCTTCCTAAGACATGATAAATCACCTATGAGTAGAAACAAGGTATTTCAGCTATGTAAATAGACATCTAGCCCTGTAAAAAATACCTAATAAGATAGTGCCTTTACTTTAAAAATATACATAATCTTTTAAATGGTTTCTGGCCTCACTCTGATCAATAAGAACAGGCTAAAAAATGAAGTGAAAATGCTGGCAACTTTGCAAGATGATTTTTTCATATTAGTGTTCATGACAAATAAGGAATATAATATGCAGAATAGAAAAACAACAGCTGCTGGTTTTTTTTTTAATTTTTCTAAAAGTTCAGTAGAAAGAAATGTACAAATCTAAACAAAAAGGTAATTTCAAAAACCTATATAACCCCACAAATGGTGAGAAGATAAAAGTGGAGTGTCTAAAGACATCAAAGTGACCATTCTCTGATAGGTTTGTGAAATGCAGTTAGATAAGACATAAAAGGAAGAATATATAAATAAAAGCAGGAAAAACAATGGTGTGATCTTGTGGGAATAACATTAGGACGCCTAGAATTAAGTGAAGTTTGTAGTCTTCCCTAACAGTAATACTCATATTTTTTCTTGTACTGTGCTTCTTTCTTTCAAAGTATATCACTTTAATTAACTATTCTTGTCATTATTTCTATCCCGAGAAGACTTAACATTACCCACAACAGCATGAGAAACATTAATGTTAATCGACTGCATGAGTGAACAAGTGACTCTTACTTCTCAGTATTAAAGCTTCAAGGTCATTTTACTCACTCCCCATATTATACATACTGACACACGGATTTCTGAGATGATAAATAATTTTTTCCCAACTTACTATCTTGTTATTTTCACTTAAGAATTTTGGGGGCCAGGTGCGGTGACTCATGCCTGTAATCCCAGCACTTTGGGAGGCCAAAGTGGGCAAATCGTTTCAGGTCAGGAGTTTGAGACCAGCATGGCCAGCACGGTGAAACCCCATCTCTACAAAAAATACAAAAATTAGCCAGGCATGGTGGTGTGTGCACCTGTAGTCCCAGTTACTCGGGAGGCTAAAGCAGGAGAATCGCCTGAACCCAGGAGGCAGAGGTTGCAGTGAGCCGAGATGGTACCACCGCACTCCAGCCTGGGTGACAGGGCAAAACTCTCATCTCGAAAAAAAAAGAAAAGAAAAGAATTTAGAATAATTTCTTCACTTATTTTCTTCTTTTTTCTTTTCTAATCATCATGCCCTTCAAATTTTATCCCAAAGTTGTCTCTGGTTAATTTTTGCCAAACACATTGGCATTAGTCCCTATGATATAAAACCTAGCAGAGTTTATTCACTTATTCAATAACTATTTGAGTACTAAATATTAACTATTTCAATAACTATTTGAGTACACTCAACCAACTGGGAGTGTTTGGACCCAGGGATTTAATCATGTGGGGAAAAAATAGTGAGAAAAATGTGGATAAGAGACATTAATGAAAGAATGACACAAATAAACAAGAGTTCACCTTAAGGAGATGTGGCCTACTCTAGATGGCAGGGAATTTCCCCAAGGAAGTCCTATTTAAGCTGTGATCTCAGAGACAGATAGCACTAAGAAGGCAAGTGGGTAGCAAGGAGACTTCCAGGGAAAGAAAACCACGTGGCAGGAAAGAGCACACCATGTTTGAGAAAGGGAAGTAAGATGAGTGATGCTGAAACAACAGAGAGAATGAGGGGACGTGATATAGGCTGAAGCTAGAGTAGTAATAATAGCAATAATAAGGATGATCATAGAGAACATTTTTTAATACTCAGTAAATCCTAGGCTCTTTTCTAAGCAATTTACATTCATTAATTCTCATTGTTATTACCTCTATTTTAGAGGTGAGGCAGCAAAAGCCAGAACATGCAAGGACTAGCGACAATGTTAAGGAATATGTCTTTCATAGGTGCAAGTAAACTGTGGCCATTGAGCAGCTTTAAGCAGATTGGAGATAGAAGGTTGAGGCACAAAGATGTGTGTTTTGAAAAAATGACTCTCATTTCTACATGAGGAATGGCTTGGAAGAAAATGTAGAGACTATAGAGGACATTACGGTCATGCAGTGAGAGGTGACATCAGTGCAGAGTGGTATGGTAGCAAGGAAGGTTAGAGATGTGGACAGATTTAAGAACTTAGTAATGGTTGGGCATGGGGGTAGGGCAGGGAGGGAAAATTCCGGGATATCGAGTGTTCTCCTTCCCCGTGGAGAGGGCACCAGGCTGTGAGGTAGATGCTGACTCGGTTTTGGACATGCTGAGCATAAGGAACTTTCGGGACAAAACAAAATATGAAATCAATTACTGTTTGTTTTAATGGATTGAATTGAGATACTCTCTACCCCCTATCAGGAGCTCTTCATGATTATAGTGCAGAATTAGGATATTGCTCTTCTATAGCTAAAAAGGGAGTGCTTTAAAAAAATTCTATGTGACTATTTACTGGTAAGCTATACATATGGCCATTATTCCTCACCTCAGCGATAAATAAGATCTGTGTAAATCGACTATGTTTTGATCATTACAGTAATGTTACAGTTCAATGGCTCATGTCCACCTAATTGTCCTTCTTTCCCAGTATCTTACTTGTATGACTTGATCAGTAGCTGATCCCTCTCACTAACCAATCTCAACTAATACAAGTCAAACTGATGAAAATTCAGTCACCAACAGAGATACTCATAATCCTGACCCTTTAACTGCCTGACAAACACTGAAACACCCAATGGTACTGAGCTCTGTAGTGATGTCTGCCAACTCTCTTGGGGAATGGAGAGCTTTTGTAAATGGCAGGTACCCTCATGTCCACAGATGGAAAGTTGGCAGTTCTGGTGTCATTGGTCCAGAATGATTCCTTTTAGGACAACAGTTATCAAACAGCTTGAAGTCACTGCTGATAAAGCTCTCAGTTTTGGCCACTCAAATAGCTCCATTATATACATGAGGAAGTTGAGGCACATATTTTATTCAAGGATATCCTTCAGAACAACAACAGCATTGCACTTAGCTATAACTGACCTGGACTTTTATTTCCTTTTCCTTCTATGTTTACATTGCCTCAGTCACTTTCTCCAAGCATAACTTGCCTGGTTAGTTCATTTTCTCCTTGTCACTAGCAGTGTTCAGGCAAAAGCCATTCCTGAGATAGAATCTTCATCTCCAGAAACTCCAGCCACTCTAGACTCTCCAAACACATAAACATCCTTGAGTCTAACTGAAGACATCTGAAGACCATATACTTGACTTACAAAAAAATAAATTATTGACCTATTGAGAGTTAATGCTCAAGTTGTTGAACAATAAAAACCATTAATAGGAAGAGCAAACTAAAATCTTTGTGGAAAATTAAAGCTGTGGTAACAAAGAAAAAGAAAAATAATGTAATCTGGTGGAAAGGAAACTGTCCTGTCAAATAAGAGATCTGCGTTGATACTCTCAACTTAGTTCTGCCACCGCTTAACTACAGATATACTAGACCAGACTCGTCCAACCCATGGCCCAAGGGCTGCATACAGCCAAGAATAGCTTTGAATGCAGCTCAACACAAATTTGTAAACTTTCTTAAAACATTATGATATTTTTTGTAGTTTTTTTAGCTCCTCGGCTATCATTAGTTTTAGTATATTTCATGTGTGGCCCAAGACAATTTTTCATCTTCCAATGTGGTGCAAGGAAGCCAAAACATTTGACACCCCTGTACTAGACCGTATCAGGCTTCAGTTTCTTTTTTGTGTCAAAGGCAGAAGATAATTAATCTCATGTATCTTCTCCCTAACACAACTATTTAAAATACTCTATTCAATGTGATTTTAAAAAGATTTGAATTTTTGCAAAACTGTGGAGAATTTACCTAAGTGCTTTCCTTGAAGTTTTATCAGCAGATGAGTCTTAATGACAAGAGAAATAAAAGATGGCAGCAAAGCCAGGATGAAAAAAGCATCCTTAACCTCATGTATGCAGAAAGACAGATCCACCCTCACCAGTAGCAGCACAAAACTGTCTAGGACTGCTATGTGACATGACAGATATTCATGTGCTTGAAACAATGAGGTGATATGGACAATTGGATAAGTCAGTCAATATTTGGCACCAATTTTAGGTTTGGTGCAAACACTGCCAATACTCACCTCATTAAAAGGGAACTACTGTAAAAAATAGACTACCACTGCAGTTTCCACTAGAAGTTCATTCCTCTCTATTCCTTCTAAGATGCAAAGCAGTTCAGCATGCATGGTTGTGTCTCTTCTCTTCATTTTATGACTGATACTGTCCAGAGTCACTGAAACTTATTTCTTAAGGGAATAGCGGATGATGTTGTTGGGTTTACATCCTTTGTTAACGTCAAAAAACCAAGCCACATGTTTTTTAATAATGAGAATCTGGATCAACTTCAATGGATATTTCAAAAATATATTCCAATTAAACTATTTAATAGAGTCCTGGCTTTTTCTCTAGCCCCATCCCATCACCATATGTATCCAATAATTCAAGTTCTTTCTTCTCTTCTGATAAAAGTGAGGGTCACTGAAGTGTTTTGAAAGTTCAGTTTATCTGAAACCATTGTTTTCAAAATGTCAATAATAACCTTTCATACTGGTAAATTTTTAGTATAAGTACCAAGAAACCTACTATGCTGCACATCTAAGTAACCCATGCAGGCTTCCTGTGTCTGTGCCTGCCCAATGGTCACCCTCAATGATCACTCCATATCCATGTATATATACACATTAGGTGATTGTGCTCCAAGATGAAGGCTGAGAGTGGCTCTGCACACCTGAGTCACAGTGCCACCAAGTGATCCCATTCACTATTCACTGGGTTCGTACTAGGTGCCAGGCCCTGTGGTAGATCGTGGGGATACAGCATGGAAGACAATTGTTGCCATTAATGCCTGCCCTCTGAAACTGGCAATATCACTGCCAACCTTCTCCGACCAACCTCCATGATACAAACTCTGCTTAGCTAGAGCTTGGAAAGGCAATGAGTAAAGCAAGGGCAGATAAGCAAAGAAGCCATCTCAGAACTAAATCAAATCAATGACACATTTTTGTCTACACAGCATGTTTATATAAATTTCCTCACACGCACAAAATAATTATCCCTCTTTTGTAGGTGAGAAAACTGGCACGCAGGAATAGAATTAAATTGTTTCAAATGTAGAGAATTTGTGACCATCAAAGATAAGGGCCTAGATTTTCCTAAGTCCCTTTAAGCCCCTGCCTCTTAATGGCCATCCATGAGGACTTCAAACCCGTGGTGACACCTTGAATAACTATTGACTCTGCTTCTAATCACAGCTTTGTAGGGAGGACTACATAAAAGAGTTAGAAATTCTGGATCACTTACTTCACCAGATCCCTGTGAAAATGAACAATCTAATCATAGTTTAAATAATTAATTATCAGAAAGGCAATATTCCCTGGTCCTGACATAACTTTGCTTAAGAGTCTACATACAGGGACATAAGGGCCTTGAAGGTGAAGATAATGAGGATGATGAAGACAATGATAACAAGTAGTATTAAATGCTTACTATGATTTTAAATGGACGATCTCATTTAATTCAAGAATTCTATTTGATTCTACTTTTCCATATAATGCAGAAGATAAAACTGGGTGTCAGAAAAGTTGAGGGACTTGAACAAGGTCACAAAGCTAGAAAGGATCAGTGATAAGAGCCTAGCCTAGACCTAGTCTGACTCCAGAGTCAATGCTTTTAATCACTACACTCATCCTAAAACCTGACAGATTTCAGCAGTTTAGGTTACAAACCTAATTCAGTGTGCAAAATGTTAGAAGCTCCTCTGAAAAGGGAATGTAATATAATACATGGGTGCTATGCCTGGGGAAGCTACAGACTAGACTGAGAAAATTTGAAATAAGTCACGACCCATCTGGCCACAGGTTTCCCAACCTGAGCTGCAAGGAAAGAAAAACTATAAATTGGATAAAAAGCACAGAGTTCAAAGCAGTAGGGGGGGACGTCTATTTAGTCCACCAGCTGAGAGGGGTGTTGTTTTATATAAGCAAAAAAGGAAAGAACACAAGTTGCAAGGTTCAGATAGGCTGGCAGCAGCCCACTCCTCACCTTGAGACCTCATACAATTGATTCCCATTGTCCAGAGCTAAGATTTTGCTCATCACAAAACTTTTCTTATTCTAAGAAAAACTGAGAAGGCTACCATGAGGAATAAATGAACTTATTAAGAAAATCTCTTCAAATACCAAGGCATATGTGAATGCTTAGCAATATTAATAATAATATCATCATTATCATAATAATATATCATATAATGATGATATTATAAATATATAATCGCACTCTCAGGAAGGGTGAGAGCATTTTGAGTGCCAGATGAAATGCTGCCTTTGGACCCAGCTTGTTTACCCAAGTGGTGATGCTTTGGTTATTTACAGAGCTCCTGAGTTCTCTCCATTCCAGGAGAATTGGTATAACCCATATCTTGGCCTGAGGCCAGATGTGCTATATTCAGTTGAGCTCCCCACTCTGTCCCTGGTCCTGTCACTAAGCAGAGGCCTTGCTCCAGGGCTTTACCTTGCTGCTTCTGCATGGTGGTGAAGTCTTCAAAGGTGAGCGTGCGCACAGGAGGTCTCCAGAATGCATAAGTCTCCATGATGGCTTCAAGTCCAGTTCTGACGAGAGAAAAGCCAGCAAGGGAAGTCATAAATAATCTCAAGAAATGCAATGACTTTTCAAAGATCCAGAGGTGGACTGTTAAACAGGTAATAAAAACAAGTACTAAGATCTACCACCATCAGGGTAAATTAGGGTGAAAAAACTCAAGGTACAATAATACTGGACTGCAGGGGAAATAACAAATTAACCCAAGTCAGATAATTTGCAAGCAAATCTACAACTATGATGGAATTTTATTCTGACCCTCCTTTAAAGGAGGCTTGGTTTGCAGGGAAAAAAAAGCATGGTAAGTGTTAAAGGTTAAGGCCACTAATATCATGAGTACAGTTGTGCAGAAAGTAACACTGACTGTTTCTCTAGCACAGAACAATGTCGTCATCATTACCACAGTGCACTGACACAGCCTGACTGAGAGTCAGCTCCTCACCTTGGGTATGTACAGAATGAATGGAACAGTCAAACTGCTGTGGTTTTAAAGCCTTCTTAAATCAACAGAGATGAGTAGGGCAACAGAAATAAAAGGAGAGGTAAGCAATGAAATACAGTTGGGTTTCTGCTGTAGTAAGAAACACCTACTTGAAGATAAAGAAAGGGCTTGGTCTCAGAAATTATGGCTCAGGCAAAAAGACTAATACATTTCTCTAAACATTCATCTGCATTTTAGTAACCTAATAATCAGTCTGGTCTTTGGTCATCACAAACTGTCAGAGTTCAGGAAGTATCTAGTATTTTACAAGTACATTCCTTCAAGGCTCCTGGTTCATTTATATCGGAAATTCCATAAATTGGACTATGTGTATACTGTCTTTTTACCCTTCAATTAACTATGTCTCTAATACATATGCAAGTGTTGATATACATCATTTTCACATGATTATTGAGGTTATCTCAGACATATTCTTGCTGATATCCATACCCTCAAAACAAAATATCACCTGGGGCTTTGTTTGGAGCTTTGAACACAGCTTCTAATTACTGATTTTTCTTTTTAAAAAAACTGCTTCACTTAACTAAATAGAGGGAGGAGAAGTGTGGGACCTGCGAGAAAGGTGGGAGGAGAATGGGAAAGAGCAGATGGCATAAATCTTTTCATTGCAAAGTCACTGGAAGGTGGGTGGTATGGCGTCCCTTCCTGAAATGGATTAGCTTTCCCTTTTGAGATGAAACTTCTGCTGCCTGTGCTTCTTTCTTGGTAAATGTATTTCCAGAGTTCTCTTCAGCCTTACATAACAAGAATAAAGACATTTTATTTTAGGTGAGAACAAATATCCTTTACTTATCAACAACTATAGGAAACCCTGAGGTTCTTCTCAGAAGAACTGTTGATACACTGATTGACTCTTTGTGTTGGAAAATTTCCTCTCTGAACAGGCCTCACTTGCACAGTTAACTTTCTAAAGTCTTCCCTGGAATCTTGGAGGCTTTAAATACACCAATGTTGGCAAACCAAACTCTGTATTTTAAGAAGAGGTTCAGACAAGAGAGTGTTGCATGGTGTTTATTAGCTGTTAATCTGTTAGAAGTAGGAATAGGAGACATCTCCACATAGTCACTCTACGTTAATGTTGAATACAGTACATGAAACTATTTGTGGAGAGAAAGAGCCCAGGCAATTAGGGAGTTCAGAATAATAAGGGGATAGGCAGATAAAGCCACACTGAGCCTGGATGGATAGAAGAAATAGATAGGCCAGGCTTAGGTCTTACTGCTTTGTTTTGGAATGTTGGCCACCCACCAGAATATCTTAGGATTCCCTTTAATGGCACAGGAGGCTCACTGAAAATGGCAGGGTCTTTATTGTTCCACCTCCTAGTTCTTTCTTCCCAGGAACATGTACTGATGATGAGGACAAAATATTAGCTCAAGGACAAAGAACAGTCCCTTCTCAGTTCATAATAAAGTGCTAGAAGACTATGAAATTGCAGTAACATACTGATACACTGCCAATGTTTTATTTGTTGAATAAATAGAAAACGAACTTCACTTTCTATCCTAGTTCATTTTGTGATGCTATAACCTACCATACACTAGGTAATTTATAAACAATAAAATTTATTTGGCTCACAGTTCTGGAGGCTGAGAAGTCCAAGAGCATAGTGCTGGCACTTGGTAGGGGCCTTTGTGCTGAGTCATACATGGTGAAAGATGGAAGGTCAAGAGAGGGCAAGAGCAAAAGAGAAAGGGTCCAAACTCATTCTTTCATCAGGAACACACTCTTGTGTTAATTAGCCATTCGTGGGGCACAGCTCTCAGAACCTAATCACCTCTTACAGGTCCCAGCTCTCAATACTGTTGTATTGCAGATTAAGTTTGGAACATATAAACTTGGGGGAACATGTTCAAACCATGGCAGTTTCTTTTTCATAATAGGCAAGAAAACTGTGACAAAAGTGTTAATAGTTTTATCTTATTTAAGCAGTTAAATCTATATAGAATAGTGACCACTTATTCATTAATTCAAATCTAAAATCCAACTAAAAAAACTGAGTTGTAAAAGCACAGATTTTAAATCTGGGAAGAATCTTAGATGTCATCTACTATACCTCTTATGATATCATCTTGAATGGTTATCCACCTCTGTTAGTATATATATCCCCAGGAAATTTTTCAGTTTTTTGATAGACCTGATATAACTTTCACCCTCTGGTTCCATTACCAATAAGTAAATAGTAAGAGGACAGGCATTTCCCACAAGGAGTCCACCTGCCACATCCTCAGCAGGGAGACCTTCCTTAGCTAAAGAACATAATGTACAACATGCCACATATGGACACATATGTAATCCATCCAGGGGTCTGTCACAACAAGGATCAATTTGGTTGTGGAATTGTGTGGGGAGGGTTATGGCTCCCAAAAAAATAATGGCTAAGACCACACATGCCTAACCATCTTATTAATCCACAGTGGATCTATGTCTCATAAATATATCCTACATAGCATATATATAAATTATTCTATAATAGAAATGATCTTATAATATGTACTATCCTATGGAGAATAATATTGGTCTCATAGATTTATATTATTGATTTTATTTATGTATTCAGTGTGTATTGCTTTTTAGAAAAATTAATCCTATTCATTTACCATATTCCACCTCTTTTATTTGTACTCAACCCTATTATGCTTCATTGGATAGATCTAATTATTAGAAGGTACTAGTTCTATATACCAATATTTGGTGTAGTGCCATGCCAAGATTAAACAATTCACCTCTCTCCACCACTAGTATGTTCACATCTCAAGGGCTTGGGTCCCATGTTCTTCTATGCCCAGTTTTGTAGCACGGTGCTGGTTACAGGGTAAGATCTCAAATGATATGCATTGAATTAATAAGTAGAGGAATTAATGCTTTATTGCTGAGTCATTCTTACACTTTAACAAGCATTCACTTTTCTAAGTCTAAAACTTAGGAACACAACTCAGTGTAAAATAAAGTCTCTGAAGACAGAAAAGATCCTCCAGTATTAGAGATTTGGGAATTGTTTCTATTGCTTATTGTGATTGTGCCTTTATTAACTTCAGGCTCAGAGAGGTTTGCATTTTCATTGTATTTTTTCCATTCCAGTCATAGAACTTCTGAGCTTCAGCAGAGTCTGAGTTCCTCGCAGGGGCAAGTCATTTCACCCCCCATCTTTTCTTACAAGAGTTCTTGCCAACCACCTATTAACATCTTCAGCCAGTTGGATGTCTAGTCAAAATTTACCCTGTGCTACATATTGTTTATTCATTTGTCATCATTTTACCCTAGTTTTGTAAAATTGTATCTCCAAGTTTTTAAAAGTGAATTCATTTTCAAACAGGTGAAAAAAGCAGTCTTAGGTAATGGTATGCCATTAACATGTTCCACATGGTGAGCCTCTCAGGTCTGCTGAACACCAGAGACCTGATGTCATCTCTGAGATTTCCAATCAGAGAGAGTCAAATTGGCAAATGTCCCCCTCTTGCTCATTTTTCCCTGTTAGCTCCAGTGACAACACAGGCCGTATCAAAACCACCTTTGTTCAGTGCTTTGGCTATAATCACCTCTCTGGTTTCCAGGCCTCTTCTCTTTAGGCTTTTCAGGCTGCTCACTGGCCAAGCCAACAGAATGTGCTGAAGACAAGGGGAAAGAGGAAGAAAAGAAAGCAAGCCAAGGATCTCTTTTGCAAATAGATGATGCCTTGAAATCAATTTATTTGGAAAAATAGACTACAGAAAAAAAACATCCTTCCAACGTTTTCAGTCCAAAAAAGATGGCAGGATCATTCCTTCAAAGTTCAACAAATATTTGATAAGTACGACAATAATTATAATAACTTTCATGACCCTACTTGGTAGCACTCCAATACATATTTCTGCTTTTCATTTGTCTTGAGATAGGGAGTTGCTTTTTAATTTTTCCTTTGTTTATTTTCTCTTTAGTTCTGACTTCCTTAATTTTTACTCTTCCACATACTATTTGCTGGTGACACTGGTAACAAAGGGAACATATGCTATGGGTTGATAAGGCCATTGGTCATCCCTCAGTAGAAGATAGAAAAAGACTAAAGGAAGCTTACTGAGACAGAGGTCTTAAAGTAATAAAAGAGTTATCCAACCAGAAAAAAATACTTACATGCTAAGTTCAGGAAATGTAAAGACAGAAAAGATACAGGGTCTCTACTCTTTACAACTGTCTTGTTTTTTTAAAAAAGGAACAAGATATAAATGACTAATTTCTCAACTATGCAGTAAATGTTACACTGAAGACACGTGCGCCAAGATGCCATGGAGTATTGAGCAAGAATCACTTAATACACCTGAAAAACTCAAGGAAGATTCCACAAAAGGCCAGTTATTTAAGCTTACTATTAAAGAGTACTCAGCCATTTTCCATCCAGAAAAAAGGCAGGAAAAGTTTTTCTAGTAGACTTAACAGTATGTGCAAAGACTTGGAGGTATGCAAGAGAAGGCATGTTTTGAGGACATAGTTCAGGGTGGCTGGAGCCTAGGGTACAGAATGGGAGAGGGGCAGTAGACATCATGAACATTTATTCCATGTTAGGTGCTTAGATTTTATCCCATGGGTGGTGCTATGCCTCTGATCCCCTTTATTTTCCCTTCCAGTATTTGAAAGGACATATAACTAGAATATACTGTTCCTTCAGATATAATTATCACATCTCAACATTGATAGATTTTCTTGCTTGGTTGAGGTAAGGCCAAACCTTCCATACTTCCTTCTCCTTCACTGGATCTGAAATAGAATTACTCAGATCAAAATAGCCAGATTACTCAGGAATTTTATTGTCCAGGGATATTCTAAAATATCTAAAATATCCAGCAGAAGTGTGCAAATTGACTAAAAACCTAACCATCATTCAAAACTTGGCATTAAATAGTACCATAAGTATATCTACATGAGGAAGTAGCTGTCATTAATGTGCCTTGCAATGGCTTGGGAGAACAAGTGTTCAATGGACAGATGCCTGGAGTTGAGTTAAAATTATTCCTTACCAAGTGATTCCCAACTTGAGAACCCTGTCCTCCCTTGGCATATGAATCAGTAGCAATGGCAGTCCATAAACAGTTTTCACTGACTCAAGAAGTGTAGTAATAACCCATGATCACACAAAGTTGGTTAACTAGAATATTAAGTTTCTTTGCATTTTACTGAAATTGTCTAACTTTAATTCAGTGATGCTAAAATCACATAAGGGACAAATTAGCATCACGGTTAAGAGCACAGGCTCTGGGGCTAGATTACCTGGCTTCAAACTGCAACCCTGCTAACTATTAGTGCAACCTTGGCCAAGTTATATAACTTCTTCATTTCTAAGTCTGCCTATCTATAAAATGGAGATAGTCATAATACTTCCTCCTAACTGTGATTTAAAAAATGCAGACTGATTAAAGACAAAATGTATCAAAACAAGGGAGAAAACATAATGAAAGTTTGAGGACCATTGGTCTAACTCAAGCGAAAGAATTCCAACCATTCTGCTCAGATTGTGACCTATAATAGAAGAATATATTCTTACTTCACTGAAATCCAAAGTTCTGTCAGCCATCTGGCTCTGGATTAAATGTGGAGGGAGCTATATGGTACCTAATTCCATTTTTCATTGTCTTCTCAAAGAAACAAAAACGTGTCCCTCAAGTCCCTGTAGGCCTCATTATCTTGCAGATATTTCGGACTCCAATATGTTGGCCATTAAAAAGACGTCCCTCTGTTCGATGACACCATCTCTGGGCAAAAGCCACATATAACAAAATGATTGCCAATTTTCTCTGGCAAGTTCACACAGCCAGGAGGACAATGGTGGAAAAGGCTCATGACAAGGGAGGGAGAGCAAATAAGGCAGAAAAAAATGTTAAGTACTGGCTGGAAGACCACAAGCCAAGGAATATGATAAACAGCTACGGCCTGCATGAAAAGCAGGAGTGCAGCTGGATCATCTGCCAGAATCCAGCACAGGGCCAGCTATCTTGAACTGTAGATGTGGTAGTACCTGATGGAGTGTCCAGCACTTATTGCTTCTTTAGATCTGCTAAATGGAAGAAGGCACCCATGCCAGGGATAACAAAAGGGTATGCAAAATTTGTGGGGGCTGGTAAGATTGCCAGGAAAGAGCAGAAAGAGATTGGCTGGAAAAACATACCCAATGGCTTTAAGGAAACCAAATGAAAATATAGAAATTGAAAGTAAGGTAGACACTTGAGATATCATGCTGGTTGAATTAAAGACAAGTGGTCAGTTTACTGACTCTAAGCTCACTATATGAGCCTTCAGGAGTGACAGGGAGCCAGAGGTGGACAAAGATACAATTTCTGTTGACGAGCAAGCTATGCCTAGCAGAAGAGAGTTAAATCATTCTCTGTAGGCTGTCATTAGCTGGATTTACAAATTCTGAAAGCTAATACCTCATCTTGTTCAGTCTTACCATCAGTAAAATGGGAAATGGTGCATTGACATCATCAACTTGGAGATTAAAATGGACAATTTGGACCACAGATACTCTATGAACTAATTATTACTGTTGTTTGTATACTTATTATTTGAATGGCTAAAAATAAATATATGAGGTTAAACTGTATGAAATTGCTAGCATTTTGCCATTTTTGACCTATAAATACAGTATTTTTTTATGTTTAACTTAACAGATAAAGGTATAGATAAGATTTGAGTTACTTGGTATAATAGAGAACTCTATCAGCAAATTTTAACTGAGATCCTCTGTATACCCTTTCTCCTCCCACCCCCAAAGACAAGTTGTCTCAGATTTCAGCAAAAACAAACTGGCCCTAGGATTAATTTCTAGCCGACTTTTCCTTGTCCCTTCTTTTCCTCCTGTTAATATTAGGCACTTTGATTCCTCACCTTACCTTCCACCTTCTATTATTGGATATTGTGAGGAGGGGCTGGCCCTCCAACAGGGGACTCCTATTTGTGCCCAAGAGAGGTGGTTCTTTATAAACATGGCCATGGGACAGCAGCTGCTGAAGAGGTGGTCACGGGAAAGTTCTTTGCTCCCAAATATTTTCTCCACCACCATTAGAGAGAAATTATTTATCTCAGGTTAAATATCAACCTCATTAAACATCCTTTTTCAGTGAGCAAATATATCCATTCCCGTAATGCAATGAGTGGCTCCATTTTTAGATCAGCATCCTCTGACACATTATGTAAAAGGACACTAGACACCAAGAAGGACTGCCACCAGCCACATTCCCAGCAAACAGCACTGCTGGCTGCAAACACTCTAAGAATATAAGCTCAGACTCAGATGTCTTCTTGCGCCTCATCCTGCAAGCCCTATTGTTTCTTCAGTGAGGGGCAATGCATTAAAACTACTTACCCATAAAAAAAAAAAAAACTTCCTTTTGATACAGAGCCTGCCACTGACTCCTTTCTGATAGGTTCTAAGTTACAGAATTTGAGTGTTCTGGCTCAGGCCTCCAATGGTGGATTTCAAAGAGAAAAACATACACTCCTAAGAAGCTGTACCAATTCCCTGGGCTAGAGAAGGACCATTCCACTTGGGCCCTATCGTGGGACCAACAGCAGTGGCTTTGGGGTGTCGTGCCAGCTGGAAGTATCTGGAGGAAACTGTGTCAGATGGGACAGTCCTGCCTGTAGCTGTACTAGATGCAATGGAGGCTAAGAGTAAGGGTAAAACCCAAGGTCATAGACAGGATGAAGGCTCCGTCAGAGGAAATCCCAGAGTCTTTCACTCCATAGCACGTTTAAGACAAGTTCATAGAACCTTTCACTAACCAGACAGACCACAATCTTAATCATCTTATTTTTACATATGTGTTTGCTTTGAAGGAAGTCCCTGAGAATTATATAAAATTTCCCAAGCTGAGTTGTGCTTTCTGTAAAATCTTGGCAGCCACCCCATCAAGGACAAAGCTTTCACATCAGATGTGGGATGAAAGATGCAAAGTCTCTTTCTTTCCACTTCTTTGGTTATGTCTTACATGTGCAGGGTCTTGACAGTTGTCATGCTCCCTCTAGCTGAGCACAGTGGACTCTCCAGGTATGCGTGCACATGCACTTCCCAGGGGTGCTTCTCAAAAATTAGACCCAGCGCAAAGACTCTTGCTCCTCTTCAGCTTCAGGATCTTTGTCTTCTCCTTGGTGCAGGTTCCCCATTGGGGTGGCCATCCTCAAAGACATAATTTTACCTCTTGGTTCACTACTGCATGGCCTTTCTCAACCAAACCTCATTTTGCTTTAACTCAGTCTCTGGGAACCACTTCTTTTCTGAAGCTCGCAGGCACTGAAAATTGCTAGGAATCCTTCTCCAGGGAGCCAGAACACACAGACGTGCCCCAGCTATCTAGAGCCAGATCAGAGGGCCTCAAGGGTGTGTGTGTCTAATCTGCAGTTAGGCTAAATCAATGTCTTACAGCAGCAATCAGTCTCTGACTTTCATCAAAATTGTCATTAATTTTTAAGCTAAGCCTCTTTAGAGATTTGCTCTTTCTTCCCTCCTTATGTGGTATTCAAAACTAGCTCCTCACTGCTGCTCTACCTGATTTCCCTCTGGTTGGGACAGGGCTTTCTCTCTCTAATGCTCCTGGTTTTTATATTCTGTGCCACTCATCAACACCTTTTCACTGTTTTGTAGCTAATTGAAAAATTATTATTTTATTCTGTATTCCTGGCACCATGAAAAAAAAAATACAAGAACAGAAACCTGGAATAGGTACAGTCCCAGTCTTCCAGGAGCTTATATTCTAGTAGAGGGGAGAGCCCAGGAACACAGAGCACAATACCAAAAAAAAAAAAAAAAAACTTAAGCTGAGAAAAGCTATTTTCTCCTGAAAATGGGCAAGTGTTACTATCTCCCCCAGTAGGAGAAGTCTCCCAGAGGCAACCCTGGATATTGTGTCTGAGAGCTATAGGCCTGATAACAGGTGAACACTGCCCTCCTCCCACACACACACCCAAAGCCAGATTCAGGCCACACAATTTCTAAGAAATCTAGAAGTAGAAACAACTTAGAAAAAAATAAAAAAACAATTTCCCTCCCATTGCAGAGACAATGCCTGGAAGCAAAATCTGTCAGTGATTTCACTCCAGAGGAAATGGCCATCTGCTATTCTTCCCCACAGTGTGAACACACACATACTCCCACTCCTCTCTCTCTCTCTCTCTCTCACACACACACACAGTCATATACAGGTATACTTATACTTGCACACACACACATATTCACACATATACGAATACTTACAATACTTATACAAACACACATAGACACACACTCACACATATACAGGTTTACTTACACACACACACACTCAACATTCACACACATACACATGCATACATGCTCCCAGTGAAGACTTCTCATCAGGGGCTTAATTACTTGGTAATGGAAAGTAGCAGTTCCATAAGTCAACTCTGAAGGGTGGAGACCTTCCCATGCTTCTCACCTGACACTTCCTAAAGGAGCAGGGAGAACTACAACAGGCTCTAATGATGGTGGCACCACAGGGCTGAAACGCGAACTCACTGGGGCTCCCACTGGGGTCTTACACAGTCCAACGAATATCACCTCTTGTTTCACCCAAGCTCAGAATCTATTCTGTGGAAGGCACAGGAGCCTAATGCCATGGAGACCAGAATACCATTTTCACTATAGATAAAGGTGTTTGGGGGTTGTGGCATAGGTGAGAAGGCTGAATGAGCTGGCTAGAACTCCCCTGAAATAAGCCAATGCCCCAGAAACGTAGGCCTCGTCTGCTAGACTTTCCACATAATGGAAAGACAGCTGGGAATGTATGTTCTGCAGGTAAGCAGGCAAGAATCTAGGGGGTTCCTTCTTCCAGACTCACCAATCAGATCTGGTTCCCATTTAGAGTAATGAGAAGGTGATGGGGCTAGAAGCCAGGAGGACTTCTCCGTGGATATCCCTGGTTTGTTTTTGTTGTTGTGGTTGTTGTTGTTGTTTTCTTCTTTGAGACAGATTCTCGCTCTGTTGCCCAGGCTGAAGTGCAGTGGCATGATCTCGGCTCACTGCAACCTCCACCTCCCAGGTTCAAGCGACCCTCCTGTCTCAGCACCCCTAGTAGCTGGGATCACAGGCACACACCATCAGGCCCGTCTAATTTTTATATTTTTACTAGAGATGGGGTTTCACCAGGTTGGCCAGGCTGGTCTCAAACTCCTGACCTCAAGTGATCCACCCACCTCGGCCTCCCAAAGTGCTGGGATTACAGACATGAGCGAACGCACCTGGCTGGCTGTCCCTTTACATCAACATATGAAAAATGGGAAGCTAGTATGCTCAGCCACAGGTCCCTCAAGTACTCTTTTCTATACTTCAGAGGACATAGCTGTCAGCCAGGGGGCCACATTCAGATGGTTCTGAGTGTGAGAGGCTTATGGGCTGAGAGAGACTCTCACAGGCATTTGAGGAGAGTGTTGTGGGTGGCTGTGTCCTCCCCATCTTTCCTCTCATTCCTCATTTCTTGAGCCTCTGGATTGTACTTGGATGTATTGAGATTGACAAACCTGAACATGTTTTGGTTTGAGGTTTGGCAAACTCTGTAACTCCAAAGTCTTCCACAAATGTTTTGTGTTCTGCAAAACCAAAAAACATTGGACAAGCACTTTCCCCCCTAATTTTTAAGCCCATGTGTTTTTAAAGGAAATACAATCCGTATGTTTTGGGTACATTTATATGCAACTCATCAACCATGCTCCTCTGCATGAGTCACTTGATGTCTAAAATGCATGGGGAAGATCTTAGATTTAAAATTTAAAAATTAGAATTTCTTTTTACCACAGAAGGGCAATAGATGAGGTGCTGGATGGAAGGTGGTGAACTGGGTCCTGATTCTGGCGCAGAACCACAAGTTCCCAGAAGATTTGCAAATAATTCTCTATATCCTTATCTATCAATATTTCCCACCTGCAAAGTGGCATTAATAATTGTTACCCTCATCAGATCCTGTGGGTAGCCAGTGAGAATTAAAGTGTGATTATCAGGTAATTTTGAGATATTTAAAGAGAAAAATACAAGGACTTCCTTACTTGTCTTAACAATTTATTTTAATCCAGTTTTCCAGAATGTTAAAGGACAAAAATGGCTTCTATCTTTAGTAATTCATCCTTGCCCCATCATGAGACACATGACTTCAATGTCATTATATCATAGTTTCATCTGCTAGGGAAGGTCAGGCTGGCTTCCCATTGTCTACTAGGAAAACACTTATTTACACGGGGATAGAAAGTTGATAATGAAGTCACGGGGAGTAGACTATGAAGACAAACTAAGAATATACAGTTTGTGTTGCTTGGAAAAGCAAAGGTTCTAGGTGACTTGAATAGTGTTTTTACACAGATTAAGAGGTAGGATTCTGCCTTTTAGAGTTGGGATTCTGTTCTCAATATCTGTTGAAGATAAAATAAGCCAAGTGTAAACTGTTAGCATGATAAAGCACAAAGCATTCAGGCTTTGAAGTCAGGCAGAGTCGGCTTTAACAGCTGTTCCAGCTTTACTATGTGACAGTAGGAAAACTGCCCAACCTCTCTGAGCCTCAATTGTTTCATTTGTAAAATACGAGTTGTTTTCAAGATTAGAGAAAACATAATTAAAGGTCTGGAACACAGTAAGTTAACTGATAAGATTTCTGATAGTACTTAAAGTAGCCCTCAGATTTTGATGGAACATAATGAAGAATTCCCATGCTATCAGAAAAGAATAAATAAATAATGCAGGGAAATGGGCTAATGAGGATCCACAGTTCTGCTTTCCTGTAGCCCTTAGAGAGAATAGAGCTCATTAGGAAGGACACACACATAACTGTCCGCCCTGAGCAGTAAGACAGTCACCAGCCTTCAGGCCAGTAGAGGAATGAGGGCCTCAGCACTTGAACTGAGATGTCATCACAATTCCTAGCCAACAGCAAATCCTTCAAGATACAACAGTCTAATTCTCAAAGTTAAAGAGTGGCTCTATTTCCTACAACATAGATCTAATGCTGGTCAACACTAGCTCATCTAGCCTACTTTTCTGTTATAAATCATGCCTCAGCACCTTCATTCTCATGATGCTCAGTCATGTTCCTGGGCAGGGGTCATGCTTTGTAGTCACAGGGCCTCCTTGTGTATCATAGACATGCCTGGCACACATCTGTCTTTGCACTCGCTGTTTCCACTGCCCCAGAGTACATAGCTGGCAGCTTCTTTTGCAACATTCATGACATCTTATCAGAGACACCATCCCTATTCACCCTGTAAAAATATCTCCACCTCTCACTCTACCTCTTAATCTGATTTATTTTTCTTCTTCGCATTTATCAACAATTGACCTACATATTTCTTGATGCCTTTGCAGTGCAGACAACAAATGGTCAAAGTACATTCAGATGGCAATTTCCAAGGAATGGGTGACTGCTCATAGGAAAGTACTTATTTAGAAATCAAATTCAACTTTAGAAAAATAAACAAATCTCTGAAAAACACGGACTCAAAAGGGAGAAAAAAAGCAAAGAAAATAAAATATTTCAAGTGCCAAGAATAAAATAAGCAAATACTAAATGCTATTGGAGATACAGAAGGAAGGAAAAGGAAAGAAGAAGTTTAATAACTAACACCAGTAGGCTGGAACCCTTAAGAAAGAGAGAAAGTTGTATCCAGAGCAGAAATTCTTAACTTTAAGACTTTTTTGAAAATCTGAAGAAACGTATAGACCTCTCTCCAGGAAAAATGTGCATCTATTCATTCAAACACAACTTTACCTACAATATCTGAAACCCCTGAAAAATCTATCCATGTACTCCAAGCTAAAGGTCTTAAAAGCCCTTACATACCACGGCCTGCCTCCAGAAATAGCCTGTCATGAAAGTCCTGCCCCAAAGAATCACCACCAAGACAGAGCTAGAGGCTTCTTTACAAAAGGCCAGCTTCTATTTTTGATCTCCTTATCACTAACAAGGTCTTCAGTTAGCCCACAGTGCAGAACACCTTGGAAAAAAGGCAATAGGAAATGACTTGCAAGCACATTCTGCTGACCTGGACATGTAAAATAAGCTAATGGGATGGAAGAGGACAGGTCATCTGAAATGAAAGTAATAGGTATTCATTCCTCACTGGCTAAATTTTGAAAATGAGGGCCTCTGTCTTGTTATAAACAACGAAAGATCGAAAGGAAAAAGCATTTGGCATATAGTCCACAAGCCTGAGTTCTACTGTGCTCTACCACTAACTAGTAGTTGCTTGACCAAAAATATATTGCTCAATTTTGTCGTCCACAAGCTGGAAGTTTAAGTGATTTTTACTTTTCTCAGTGCATACAATTTCTTAAAATTCTAAGGTAAATACAATTTTATTCAAATCTAAATATATTTTAAATATACATACGTTTAGTAGAGAAGTGATTCATAAATCATTTTGTAAAGAAAATGATTGCCATAACTGATTTTTAGCATAAATATGGATTCTAATATAATGCACTGCACATTTCACAAAATGGTCTTAAATAAAAGTTTTTGGTTAAAACTCTTACAGAGAGAATACCGAAGATAATTCCTGGTAATCTGTCATTTGAATGTAAATAAACGCCCTCAAATTATGGGGAAATAATCTATTAAACAGTCATTGCAAAGCCTACTCACTTTATGAGACAGATGTGTCACATTTGTGAATTCAATATTGTCTATATAAGATGAAATTTTCTGATTGAATAATCTTAGATACAGCTGGTTTCCCTACCCATTTTGAGTCTCTCCTAACTTTCCATAAGTAACAGCTTTTAATTTTATATAGGAGGAGTGAGAAAGAATTTAGAGAACAGAAAGAAGTATCATCCAGAGAAATGACACAGTTTGTAAGGACATTTATAGCAGGAGCAAATAGTCCTATAAACTTCAGCAATTCTTAAGAGATTCACTATATAATAACCTAGTTATAATGACTGAGGCTAAGTCATCAAGAAAGGGGTTTCTATAAACTCTCTTTTCTAAGGCAGGAAGCATCTGATATATTTTGGAATTATTTCCCAGGAGAAAAGCAGTTATATTTTTTTTCACATTATTTTAGCTCTTAAGGGAGTAATTTTCTGAAAAAAATGTTATTTGTCTACAACTCCTTGTTTCCCGGTAATGGAAATAGATGAGATATCACTGCAGGTGCTGAAGCCACTTACAAATACTTATCAGAGAAAAAATGGCAATCTTTTAATGATAATAAATTACCATAAAACTTGTTTTAAGTGACTCAGTTACTAAATATGACACAGGGAAGAAAACAGCATGAGGGATCTGATGTGGTGATTTAGGCTATGCGACAAAGAATTTGATTCTTACGTTAGCTATCCATTTCTCTTTGCTGAAGTGTACACAGTGGCGGAGCATACAGGTGTTTTCTAAAAGGCAGGAGCCATCAGCCGTCAGCAGGATGTGAGGGAAGTAATGTCACATAGAAAAGAAGTGCCTCTTCCCCGGTGATTCTTACCTGTTTCTCCCAGAATCTCTGAATCCTTTAGCAAAAGGGTTTCGGTCAATTTTTAATCTGGTAATCTAGAAACAAACAAATAAGTATGAATTGCTTTTATATTAACTGATTTCTTTTTTAGTACTCCTAGAAAATTACAAAAATCACTTTTTAAATAACAGCTGTTGCTTTTACTTAATTTCCTTTCAGCTTGAGATTTAATTTGAAGCTGGATATAGAACTTGGCCTGGCACACAGATGTCTGACCCACCTGACTCACTTCTCTATAAAATCTAAAGTTTGCCCAGTATGTGACTCTATAAACTCTCTTCTACTCACCTTCCTTGCCCCAAAGTGGTGATAAATCACTTGTCTAGACAGATATTGAAATGGAAAACTGGTCAATGGTCATATCCATAGTACACGACACACAGAAGGCACTTAAAAAATGCTTGTTGAATGAATTAGTTAACAAATTATGTGCAAATGAGTTAATAATTAATAATGGACTCAGTCAACTCAGTTAGGTGCAATCAGACCACCAGACAATCTGCCTCAGCCTGAAAGACCCCAAAAATTGACTGCATTTGCCATTTCACTGAAGGCATGCCTTTCCTACCACTAGAAATTATTCATTTAATGACCTGAAATGTTCATGTAAAGGACAGAAAAAGCAGACTTTTGCCAGGGTCTTACCCAAAGGAAAATCTACAATGTGAGACTGCACGGGACAGGATGCAGTACATGTCATTCAGTCTCCAAGAATCACAAGCAAACCAGAAATAAAGAGCCAGTTTCATAAGGCTGACCAACCTAGCACATCCAATTGTGTCACCAGCTTGGTCCTCAGGGGCCATGTGGTTCAACCTCCACTCAACACATAAGTCCCCATCCATTGCATCCTATCTTAGTTCTGGCAACCCCTGCCATGGTTGTATACATTGCCCTCATGCCTGTAGACTAGAACAAGCCTGAACAACATATTCCATATGTACTCTAGTGTTTCCACTTTCAGCCTTGGTACCTTTGTGTCTGCACCAATTGTTAATGACTCACTACATTCAAGCAATGGAGACTTAGGGATAGGTGCTAGGGAGCTCAGGAAAGAAGGAAGGCACTCTCAGTGCAAGGTGATTCTAGAAATAAGGAAATCTCATTATTTAAGATCATCTTCATATTTTTGATAATTGCAGAACTTATCATTAAGACAGCTAAAGTTGTTTCCTACATTGCAAATCTTTCCTAGTTCTCTCTCACCTCATTTTATCGGAGTGGAATTTCCCAAGACCGCAGTCTTTAAAGGTCTTTTAAAGCAATGTGAGATTCTGACGACCAGACTCTGACTTGAAAGAGTCTTCAAGGCTTCAAAGTTATTCTTCTCCCTAAATATTCCTTGCCTTTAAAATTGCACACTAATTATGCAGCACTAATAATGTAGCAAAGCAATTTTGCATGTATTTTATAGACCAGAGCAGTACCCTAAAGGTTTGACTTTCTAAAGTTGAGTGTCTGCCATGTGAATACTGTATTGAGTTTAAAGAGTGTCACTGCTTTTCTGTGTTGACTTAAAATCAGTTCTTTCTTCCTCCATAATCCACAGCAATAAACCATGCACCATATTTTCTTTTCAAGTTGGGGTTATAATATTTTATTTTCTCTTTCAAGTTGGTTTATCCTGTCCAACTCATTTATGATAGGGATTTCTGACACATGACTGTGATGCCATGTTTTGGGGGTCTCCACAGACCCATGTAAATATAACAGCACTCAACTTCATGGACCTGGGAGAAATGGTTGAAAATATATTTCCCACAGCTCACTGGATCCCAGGCCAATGGGTATGCATGGAAATTTAATAGCAAATGCCTCAAATGTTAGAAAAAACAGTATCTGTACACTTGTTTTAAAGCTTTTAATGTGAGAATTAGAGAGCTTTATGAAGAGCATGGTTGTGCCACTTATCATTTATCATCAAGTGCCTTCTGTGTGCAAAGCAGTGTGACAAGCAACACAGGTGACAGAGTGGTGCACAGCCAGTGTATAGCTATGTGTCATCCATTTTTCCTCAAGGAGCTTATAATATAGAAGAAAGAAGTAGACGTGCACTATCAATTACAATATAAAAAAGAAGGTCATGAAGTTCACAATAAAGGCAAAGTAGCCTGAGAGCTTAGACGAAGTAGGAATTACTCCATGTTGAAGGGCTCTGGGGTTTCATGTTAGAGACAGCATGTGAGCCAGGCCTTGAAAGATGTGTAGGATTTTAATGAAAACACAAGAGAAGGAAAAGGAACAAAGGAAGCATTTCTTAAGAAAGGCACTCTGTAACACAGGATATGATCAAACACTTCTCAAAAGAAGACATTTATGTGGACAAAAAACACATGAAAAAAACTCAACATCACTGATCATTAGAGAAATGCAAGTCAACACAATGATATACCATCTCACACCAGTCAGAAATGGTGGTTATTAAAAAGTCAAGAGGCCAAGCATGGTGGCTCATGCCTGTAATCCTCATACTTTGGGAGGCTGAGGCAGGTGGATTGCCTGAGCTCAGGAGTTTGAGACCAGCCTGGGAAACATCCTGAAACCCCATCTCTACTTTAAAATACAAAAAATTAGCTAGGCATGGTGGCGTGCACCTGCAGTCCCAGTTACTTGGGAGGCTGGGGCGGTAGAATTGCTTGAAACCCAGGAGGTAGGGGCTATAGTGAGCTGAGATTGCACCACTGCACTCCAGCCTGGATGACAGCATGAGACTCTGTCTCCAAAAAAAAATAAAGAAATACAAAATAAAAATAAATAAAAATCAAGAAACAACAGATGCTGGCAAGGCTGTGGAGAAAGAGGAACAGTTTTCACTGTCAGTGGGAATGCAAATTAGTTCAATCATTGTGGAAGACAGTGTGGCGATTCCTCAAATACCTAGAACCAGAAATAGCATTTAACCCAGCAATCTCATTACCGGGTATATACCCAAATAAATAGTAATCATTCTATTATAAAGATATATTCATGTGTATGTTCACTGTAGCACTATTCACAATAACAAAGACGTGGAATCAATCAAAATGGCCATCAATAACAGACCGGATAAAGAAAATGTAATACATATACATCATGGAATACTACACAGCCATAAAAAGGAATGAGATCATGTCCTTGGAAGGAACGTGGATGGAGCTGGAAGTCAATATCCTAAGCAAATGAACACAGGAACAGAAAACCAAACACCACATGTTCTCTCTTATAAGTGGGAGCTGAATAATGAGAACACATAGACACAGGGAAGGGAACAATACACACTGAGGCCTGTCAGGGAGTGGAAGAGGAAGAGCATCAGGATAAATAGCTAATACATGTGGTACTTACTACCTAGGTGATGGGTTGATAGGTGCAGCAAACTACCATGGCACACGTTCAGCTATGAAACAAACCTGCACATCCTGCATATGTATCCTGGAACTTAAAATAAAATTTAATTTAAATGTTTTTAAAGAAAGGCCCTATGTAAGCATGAATATCAAAGTGAGAAAGAATGACATATATTCCAGAAACTTTAGCCCATGTCATCATCTCTTGACTGAACTACTCTATGTGGCATTAGAACTGAACTCCTTTCTTCCATTCTCGTCCCTGTACAACCTCTTCTCTACCCAGCACCCCAATTGGTCTTTGTTAACATGTAACTGGACCATGTCATTCTCTTTAGTGGCCACTGCCACTCAGAATTTAATTCAAATTCCTTGCCCAGCCTTGTAGAGCCAGCAGGCCCTTACTCTGGTCTGCCTCTCCAACCCATTCACACTCCCCCGCCTTGATCCACAGGCTCAGGGCAGACTGAGCAACTCAGCCAGACTGAGATACTCCCAGTGCTGGATTGTGCCAAGCTCTTTCTGTGTTCAGACTACTCACATTTGCACTACAACCAGATTTGAAATGCTCATTTATCTACTTTGCACATACCTGACTCCTCGTTCTAAGTCTCAGTCAAAATGTTATCTCCTGAGAGAGATCTTCTCTGATCATCTCTCCAAAATAGGATAATTCTGCTACTCTTCTTAACTGCACCCTTTTAAATTCCATCTTTGCTCTTAGCCCAACTGGTAATTACACATGCATTTTTGTATTGACATGTTTATTAACTGTAACTCCCCCTGGACCACAGGTAGGAACCATGTCTATTTTGTATACCATTTAATTAAGCAGAACCTAGTGTGACATGCTCAATGAATATTTATTCAATGAGCGAGTGAATGAATAAATGACGATTTGAGAGCTAGGGATCAAGAATCCCAAAACCATGATAAGTTTTAGAGAATCTAGACCAAACAATGCTCTTGATTCTATTTGCTTTCACTAGAGGCATTAGAGACAAAAATCCTATACTAAGAGAACAAGATCTATTAGTAACCTCCTGTGTGACTAAAACAAGTCTACTAGTCTACATGTCCAAACTTTGCCCAATGATAATGAGAAGAGAGGGAAAATACAGAGGTTGTAAAAGCATTTTACTTTACAGATTTTATTTCCATAACCTTATACTAATTTGTATAGTTTGAATTATAGAACACTGAGGCACATAAGGGGGTGGTTGCCGACTTGCCACCATTAATGTTAATCATTGTCACAGACTTCTTGCCTAGTAACATGGAGGCAGTTAATAAATGAGGTATACTTCACAGTGCACTAGGCAGACATAAATAGCACAACCTGAAAAGGAAATGAAACTTGAATATCCTGAGTATGGTTTTATAGTACCAAGGCTGAAAGGGCCTTCTCTTATTAACACTCTTCGTTATTTTTATTTCATACTATATTGCTTGAAAGGTTTTCCATAGGGGGGAAAACAAAACAAAACAAAAAACCTTAGCCCATATGAAAAAAATTCCACACTGATTTGAGCCAGCAAAACGACTCTCTAGTTTAGACTATAATGAGGGGCTCAGAAATCCTACTGGATTTGCTCGCACAAACCTGGATGTGGTTTCCGACTTCCTATCTGGTTCATGTAGCCAATTCTCATCAAGAAATAAGACTGTGTTACCTGGGGAGAACAAGGCCATGTCTTTTTGAAATCTAGTTTCCTGTTTGAAAACAAAAATCAACGTTCAGCATTCTTTTTCCCTTAGAGAAGACAAAGGCTTTGCAATGGAAATTTCTTGCTAATTCCGTGAGGATGTGTTGGCGTCAGATTCTTCTATGAAAAAGCATGAAGTGTTGAGTCACCTTTATTCCCACATCTACCACTTTATTTCCCATGAAGAGATTCTGGGCATGCTGCACCTTTCTCTCTGCCATAGGTCTGCCAAATTGGCACATAGAGAGCAAATAATAGTAATAATAACTTCAGTATGCTAGCAGCCCTAAGAGTATTGGTCAGTAAGCAAGGATGGAAGGAAGGAATGGAAAATGGGGAAAGAAAAGCATAACATATTCCATGAAAATAGAAAAGCTCTCTTCACTACTACTTACATCCAAAGAAAAAGAACCCCAGATATATAAAGAAACCAGTGGTAGAGTCGTGTCGGCTAATCATTCATTCAGTTTCATTTCAGTCATTTGCCAACCATATATATTAACTGCTATGCAATATAGGTCAGACACAAATATCTTAGAATTATGGAGATGTGCTTCAGAATTTTTTAGGCCAATTCTAATCCCCCTCCCATCATTTGAGGAATCAACATTACATCCCAATTTTTCATTCTACCAAATGGAGACAGTTAACACCTATCTACTCTCTCCTGTCTCATAATTTCATAAAATAAGTGACATTTTTATACCTAAAAAGTAGGAAAGACAAAATAAAATAAAGTCTATTAAATTGAGAGTCTACATTCATAAAAGTCTCTATATTTCTATATTTTTCTCATTTTTCAGTGGACCATAAAAGCTTCTGCATAGACTAGTACTGATTCAGACCAAATCATCAATTTGTAAATGAGAATACTAAGGTAGAGTGATTTGTCAAAAGTAGTACAGTCTGTCAACTGCAGAGTTGGGTCTAGAACTCAAGTCTCCTAACTCTCAACTTCGTGTTTTCTACATCATACTATTTATTTGTAAAAGGTACAACTTTTGTTCTTAAAAAGCTCAAAATATCAAGAGGAAGAGTGGGGATGCACGCCAAAGTTACAATGTGATGAGGTCATGAGAAAGTGCAGCCCCCTAACAGTTCTAACTGGGGAGAGTTCATTTGCAGCTGAAAAAAGGAAAGGAAGTGGTAGGGGATGGAATTTTCACTGAATTTTTGAAGAGTAGAAGGAATCAAGACAGATAAAAATGAAAGTGAAGGGCATTCCCAGAAAAGAAAAAGGGACATACAAAGGCAAGGATGCAACAAAGTTCAGGCAACAGTAAAAATCTGACCAGATTGCAACTCTCTTGTAGATGTGTGAGGAGGAATAACAGAAATTGAGCCTAGAAATGTAGTTGGTTTTTAGCCACAGAGGACACTATTGGAAAGACTCGGGTTCCAGGACTTGACTCCCTAGGCACTGAGGAGTCATTAACAATTTTTGGCATAGAAATGGTGCAATTATCGCTGTGCTTCACAATGATGTATAGGATGGCTTGTGAGACATTAAGCTTGCAGTCCAGGTGACCTAACTGGAAGCTATCATAAGAACCCAAGGTCGGGGGAAGGCAGGAACAGAACAAGGGCAAAATCAATTAGGTTAGAAAGAAAAAAATATTCTATCAGTAGAAGCAAAAGACATTCGTGGCAGACTGGATGTTGTGACAGCTAGGTGTTCAACCTGGGTGACAAGATGGAAGTTAGCAGGAACACGGTGTTTAACAACGGAAGGCTCACACTCGTAATCCCAACACTTTGGGAGGCCGAGGTGGGAGAATCGCTTGAGCCCAGGAGTTCAAGACTAGCCTGGGCAACAAAATGAGACCCCATCTCTAAAAAAAATCAAAATAATTAGATGGGCATGGTGATACCGCCTGTGGTCCCAGCTACACAGAAAGCTGATGCAGGAGGATGGCTTGATCCCAGGAAGCCAGGGCTGCAGTAAGCCATGTTCACACCACTGCACTCCAGCTTGGGTTGACAGAGCAAGACCCTGTCCCAAAAAACAAACAAAAAATAAAAACAACAAGAGAACTGAAAAGAGTCACAAATGAACAGTATATTGGGGAATATCTTATTTACAAAACACCATGTTCATACCTTTCAAGTGTAGACTTATTAAAAATGTACTGGTATAGATTATCTGGTGAATAAAAACAATTTTCAGACATGAACATTCTAATAATTTTCAGTAGCTGAAAATCGTGTTGATTGTCTTGGTTTGAGAACAATTGCTCCCAATCCTCATTAAAAATCATGCAGAAAAAAAGAGGGATAAATTAGAATTCCAGAGCTATCAGGGACCTTGTAAAGCACAGGCCAATTCCTCATTTTCTAAGAGAAGAAACTGCAGTGCGATTATTGTAAAAAAAAAAACACAGCTTGCTCAGAGCAACATGTGTAGCTAGTAGAAAAGTTAAGACTAAAACCCAGGTCTCCAAATGTCTAGCTCATTGCTGTCTGTGAAGCAGGACACTGCTTTTCCTTAGAAAGTCTGGGTAATGTTCCATTTCCATTACATTCCCTCTATTGGCTTTTCTTCAGTGTTTCCCCAAACAAGTTCCTGAGAACACTAAGGACCTACCACTAAATTTTTTTCTCTTTACTATTTCACAGGCCTACTAACCATTTCCTTAAAAAGAAATAGATGAAGTAAATAATTTTGCCGTATTGATTGTTCTCATTCTAGAAGGTTATGAAGAATAAAAACACAGTAATAGGTGAAAATAGCTCACAAAAGAGAACAATTTATGCTACCTGGCATCTTCAGAACAAGTCTGAAAAGTATAGTTAGGTAACAGCTCTGACCTACAGGATGCAAACTTCAGGATTCCTGGGGGAAAGACTCAAGGTTATTTTGTATTACTAGAAGTTACTGTATTATATTAAATCATATCTGCACAGCCAAAGGGAATGTTAAATAAGCATGCTTGTTGATTTATCCAGGGATTAGAGGCTTGTTAAACAGGCAAAAGCTGTCATCTTGATCCCAAATGGGCAGAATTGAGTATGACTCATCTATTTTGAATGTCAGCACATCATGAATTCAACAATATGACATGACGACCGAGAGATCAAAGTAGTTACCTATGGATTATAATTCCTTTGAGAGCCATTACAGCTCCTCCAATTTCCAACAATGCACTTTTTCCTTAATAAGCAATTTATTATTTAAAATTGCTTCTATGCCCCACTTTTCATGCCTGTTCAGACCCAGCCACAGAGCAACGTAGGCTGACTACTATTAATTAGATGTCAGGTTTGTATCTGTGAATTTACACACGTTCCCTGATTTAGTCCTCATAGCTCTATAAGGCAGGTGCATTTTCAAGACCGGAAACACAAGTTGAAAGGAATTAATGCCACACAGTGTCAATGAAAAGATCAGAAATCAAACCTAGCTTATCTGCTGCCAAATTTCATGATCTTAACCATGGTATCCTGCTCCCACTTCAGCCCAGATGTAAACAAAATGTTTCTATGATAGAATGTACTCATGTGCTAGAACACTATCTGTGAAAGAAGGTAAAGGATGTGAAGGGGCTGTCAGAAACCAATGCTTGGTCCTCTTTCATTGTCAAAGTGAGTTGTAGCTTTCTAGTTTCAACTTGGGTTACAGTACTGGCTCTCCTGGTCTCTATAACTGATCTCAATAAGGCAGTAGAATGTTTGTTCTTCAGTGTTCTATAAAGTAAATTCTGATGTTGAAATATTTATTGTCACATCACTGCCTTCATCAGAAACTAACTATTTTAAATTGTGACTGGAGTACTCTTAGAAAAGTCTAATCAGTTATCCAGAGAACTCAGACTCTTACTCCCCTTCTTCTGAGCCAGAACCAATCCCAAAGTTCTGGTTGCTCCAAAGTCCATGTCTATATTGATGCTATATCTTGTATTGGAGCTGGAAAAATCTTAATTATTACAGTTTTCTGTATGGATCCTCCATGGCTGCTGCATTTTTACTATCTAAGGAATTCGAGACAGTTTAATAGTTTCTTAAATAGCACCCAAACCAAACTAAAGCTCTTCTTCTATTTTTGATGAAATGTGGCATTCACTAGGAAAATCTGAAGTTGGAAACACTTTACAGTTGCTGAGAAGTCTAACACTACAGTGTTAGTACTTAACCTTTAGTGGACTAAGGGTTGTTGTATGTCAAATTCCTCTGAAAGTAAATAATACCTAAGGAATCTTATGCAGAAGGACCATGAAGATAGAAATATCCTTTTTATCTGAGTCAATACTTACATAATTCGCCTTCAGCTGCCTGGCACATACTAATCACTTGATAAAGAATTAGTAAACGAATGCTTTTCTATATATTGCTTTCACTGTTAGAGCACGAAGCAGAGTATCCAATACAAAAGGTATTGAGTATAACAGTGTATATTCACTTTGCTTCCATAGGTCCCAAATGAAAGTAAGCACAATTTCAAGCAAGATAAACAAAAAATTTCTTTGTTTTGGAAAGGCTCACTGCAGAGTCTTTGTAATTACATATTTTGAAAAATAATTAAATACCATCCAATTAATAAAAATGGCATTCTTATGCAACTTTTAGGGAGTTGTGTAAAGTGAGACCACTTTTAAGCCCACCTAGCCACCTTCCTCAAAAAAAATATATAAAAATAAAAACAAAAACAAAAAACATGTTTAGAATACCCACAGTAATTCCAGACTTGACTTCTCCTTCCCCCTCTCCTACACATATTTCTCCTGCATTCTTCTGGCTAGTTTGTGTGTGTGTGTGTGTGTGTGTGTGTGTGTGTGTGTATGTGTCGACATCAGAAAAGTATCAACTCTTCCAGGAAAACTTACCTTATTCCACAAACCAAGAAACATTCTGCCTACATCTCTGTCATTGAGTTATTTCATTTTCCTATCATTATGTATTTACATGTCTTTCATTCAACAAAAATTATTCTTTTCTTGAAAAAAAATACATCTTAATCAGCTCTATTTCTCTGCTAAACTTGGAACATAGTCGGTTCTCAATAAATATTTATGGAATGAATGAATGTATTACAGATATAAACTTACAGATCTTATGATGTGGCTGGTGGTCACACAGAAGTAAATTTAATCTGAAAGTGTAAGTGGAAGTGGTGGGTCTTAAATAGACCCACAACAGCTTGATGCCTTTGATGTAGCCTGGTGGAAGGATACACAGAAAACTGTATATAAGAGAGAAGGCATGACTCAAACCTCAGTACTTGCAAAGGAATTCCAAACGATGAGGATCATTTGCCAGGATGTAGTAGAGATCATGAACACAGGTGCAAGTACAGAGAGACATAAAAATAATTTAATAGGTTTGGTCTTCTCAGTCAAGATCTTGTCTCTGATCTAAACCTAGACTGTGTAAGCTGTTACTAGGCACTACCATATTGTTATCACCAATGCCCTGTGTGTACTGAAAAGCTCTTGTCTCTCATACTAACTCTTCAGTGCCATGCAGGACTAAGCATTTCTTGCCCAAAGCAAGAAGAGACTCTTTTAAAAAGAGA